>NC_056741.1:1302674270-1302911770 GCF_019279795.1 Protopterus annectens
AAATGTCAAGATGCTGAAATTTCAGTCCTCAAATAACATGTATCCCCTTTCTACAACGAAAAAAGCACGGACTGAGCCGAAAAACTTTGTAAACCACAAACCAACAGCTGATGGTAAACTAGGTTGAACACCACAAAAAGCACAATTCCAATTAGCGCTTTCATCCACTTTTAATAAAAACGTGAACTTCTTCAGAAAAAACGAGGGCTCTCCCCTGCTCTCGTTTTTAAGACTCAATTACAGGAAGTGATGTAAAACATCTCATCTTACAAACAATTAATATAAAAAAGTAATATAAATCATATATCTACTTTTTACATAAATGTTAAAAATGTCATTATTGAAGGGTATTACTTTGTACTTTAAAAGTTTTTAATCAATAAAAATCGTACAAACTTAAACTGTTACACTAATTACGTGTCAAAATCTCGTCAATACAAAGCTTCCCAATTGAAATAAATAACTGAAATACCACAAACTAAAATGTTGGAATACAATGAAACGTTTGTTTTAACAAATATAAATCAAAAAATATGTAAACATAATTTAAACTAACTGTGTTGTAAAAATAAAAATAAAACAATGACAACAATTTGACGGAGTCTGTGTTAGCAATTGTTTACACATTAAACTTGCTGTTAAAAGTTAATGTGTACCTTATACTATATATCTCCAGATTTTATCTTCAATTTCTATCAACTTCAAACCATTGATTATGAGACCAAAAATTACATCTTTCAAGTCTAAAAAACTATTAGCATGGATTTCTAATCTCATAACTCGATAGTGTGGTGGTACCAATGATGTTATAAACGTATTTTGTAGTACAATCGTCGCCTAGTGTGTTAACTAAATGGAATGTTGTGTGTACCATCTCAACCTCTCCCCCTTGCTTACTGACTTCCCACTACCATACCTCACACTCACTTCTAAACTTAGTTCTTTGTTGCCCAGAATAATCCTCCAGTTTTTTTCAACTCAGACTTGTACTGACTTCAAAAAGTTCGAATTTTTCATTTTGGATCACTGATACCCGTGGTAACAAGGTACACATGGATGTTCACAAGTGGATTTTAAGAGCTAAAGGGGAATTTATTCACAAAGGGGTGGATCTACCTATGGTAGATAGGAGATTGAGTTCACCCAGTTATACAGCATATCTGTTCACATATAACCAGATTTACAACCAGTCGTAGTTAACACACATGAAGTTGCGGCTAAATACTGTGGCTAGAACATGATTCCTTTCAGTGAAGAATAAGTGGGGACACAAATGGATAGTTTAGAAGCGAGTGTGAGGTATGGTAGTGGGAAGTCAGTAAGCAAGGGGGAGAGGTTGAGATGGTACACACAACCTTCCATTTAGTTAACACACTAGGTGACGATTGTACTACAAAATACGTTTATAACATCATTGGTACCACCACACTATCGAGTTATGAGATTAGAAATCCATGCTAATAGTTTTTTAGACTTGAAAGATGTAATTTTTGGTCTCATAATCAATGGTTTGAAGTTGATAGAAATTGAAGATAAAATCAGGAGATATATAGTATAAGGTACACATTAACTTTTAACAGCAAGTTTAATGTGTAAACAATTGCTAACACAGACTCCATCAAATTGTTGTCATTGTTTTATTTTTATTTTTACAACACAGTTAGTTTAAATTATGTGGACATATTTTTTGATTTATATTTGTTAAAACAAACGTTTCATTGTATTCCAACATTTTAGTTTGTGGTATTTCAGTTATTTATTTCAATTGGAAAGCTTTGTATTGACGAGATTTTGACACGTAATTAGTGTAACAGTTTAAGTTTGTACGATTTTTATTGAGAAAAAACTTTTAAAGTACAAAGTAATACCCTTTAATAATGACATTTTTAACATTTATGTAAAAAGTAGATATATGGTTTATATTACTTTTTTATATTAATTGTTTGTAAGATGAGATGTTTTACATCACTTCCTGTAATTGAGTCTTAAAAACGAGAGCAGGGGAGAGTCCTCGTTTTTTCTGAAGAAGTTCACGTTTTTATTAAAAGTGGATGAAAGCGCTAATTGGAATTGTGCTTTTTGTGGTGTTCAACCTAGTTTACCATCAGCTGTTGGTTTGTGGTTTACAATGTATCCCCTTTCTGACAAAGGTGCTGAATTCTTTTCACATTTTGCACCAAAAAAAGAGCCAGATATGGTAGGAACTTTTTAAGCTTTTTCTCTTTATTTTAGGATTATCTTTTTCAACTTTATCTTTACCTTCTTTAGGCTCACCTGATATTTTGAAGAACCTGGCTTTAACTTTTCCTAGGTTCTTACTGTTGCCTGACTTCTTTCTTTTAATTGCAGACCATTTCATACTCTATGTATTGTTCTGAACATATGCAATGATTTTAAGCATTTAAACCTCCTTAATATGCAGCCTAGTAAGCCATAATCCTCACGGACATCATCATCATTTTCTAAACCACTCATTCTGGGGAAGGTCATGGCGGTAGCAAGTAGAGGAAAGTAGACCAGATCTTCATATCTCCAACAACAGTTTTCAGCTTACTCTATGGTAACTGCAAGTGTTTCCAGGCAAGCTTAACGATATAAATCCTCCAACATGACCTGGATCTGCCACAGGACCTCCTTCCATTGGGAGGCACCCAGGAAGCACCACTCAAGGATCCCAAACCACCTCAACTGGCTTCACTCAACACAAAAGAGCAGTGGCTATATTTTAATGTCCTCCCATATTGCAAAGCTCCTCACACTGTCATGGACAGTGAGCAAAGCTACCTAGCAAAGAACATCATTCTAGATACCCGTATCTATGATCTCATCCTTTTTATCACTACCCAGGGCTCATGACCATAGGTAAGGATGATAGCCTGTAAACTGACAGTCTTTGCTCTATGATGCAGATATTGCTTCCTCATTAAAGTCCAATATAATACTTGTAGTACTGCCCCAATGTAACAATAGGCTAGACAGACAGCTGAAACCAAAAGGCAAAAATAAATAAATAAGAGTGAAAGGCACAACCACACTTATTCACTGCAATACTAACTGAAAAGTAGGCCACAACAATCAAAATGTGCAAGGAAAATTCCAATTGAGTTCTACTGAAAAGGCAAAATGCTTAGCATAGCATAGGGTAATGACGGCAGTGTATACTCCGACTGCCACAGAAGAAGGAAAATGTGAGATTGGTGTTACCCAAATACAGGGAGATCTTTAAATGCCTGAAAATTACTCTGGATAATGTCTGCCATTAATGATTAAAATGGGAATCAAATGACTTTGTGAAGACCATTTGTGTGCCTCCCATGTAACTGGGGCGGACTATGCAAGCTACTGAGCCTCCAAAGTCCAGGCTTTCCTTGATACAAGAAGCAGCAACCTTGGAGCTGTTTATAACTAAGGAAGGGGTGGAACAGGTTTGTAGGTTCATAGGAGATTACTAGATTAATGGCTTAAAAGCCCTTACAAGCATAGCCAATACAACCTGATTTTACCCAACATATAGCCCCTAGGGTCAAGAGGATGGCATGGATTTGTGGCTGTGCATTGAGTATCTTATAGATTGCCCCTGTCCTTAAGGGACAAGGGCACTACCCCAGGTGTGAATTTGCGATTCCCAGTCCATTGATCCAAACTGCATTTGAAGGGGGCCGGGGAAGGGCTCTGCTTAATGTGAATAGGAAGCCTGTTCCAAAGAAGGGGCAATCTCTGAGAAACATACCTGTCTCTCCAGCATGTTTTCTTTGAGTTGCTGACTAAGTTTAGATCCCTAAATCGTGTGACCTTTGTGCTGCTTGACTTGCAAATGTGTAGCAGCTTCTAGTCTATCCAGACAGTTCATGTTGTTTATACCCTATATTTCCTTTGCAAGGAATGCCTGAGATCATTGAAGCTGATGTAAGTGCCTAGTCAAGTACATGTCAAATGGCACAATGCACTCGATTATTGGTCTAATGAGGGCTGCGTACAGCTGGACTATAATTTCCTTGGATCCGGATGCCATACCTTTACTTATAAGCTATGCCACATAAAAGGATTTCTTCTCTAATGTGGACACAAGACGGTCAACTTTCAAGCTTCTATCTGTCTGCGTACCTTGAGCTCTCACCTCTGTGTCCACTCTACTGATGCTATTGACATTGTAATTTGCAGGTGTATTTGACTTCCCAAAGGGTATGATAATGTATTTTTTGTTTTGCATTTAGTTTTAGGCCATGGTTCTGGCACCAATCATCTGTTGCAGCTAGAGCAGTAATGGCGAACCTCGGCTCGCATGTCAAAAATTCAGAAAATGCTTACCTTTACTCTGCTAGCGTGCCCCCCCCCCCCGAACAAAAGAGAAACAATTCTTTACATATTCATTTATTTAAAAAAATGCAGTCCAATCATGTGTGCTGCTATGTATTATAAAATTAGAAGAAAAATCAGTGACTTACAATAGAGAAAATGATGTGAGCACTGATAATTGGGCTTAAAATAGTACACCAAAAAAATACTCTACTTTTAATAGTAAATTTGAATTGAACTAAAAAAATATGGAACACATTGCATTTGATTAACATCAATTAATGAATTTTCTGTTGCTGAGTTTTAATAGATAAGTGCAGGGTCACATATTTCTTGTATTTTTGTTCATTCGGTTTCTTGGTAAATCGGGTGTTGGTGAATGCTGGTGTGTCACCCAAAACTTTATGGCGTGTCACCTTTGACACTCATGTCATAGGTTCACCATTACTGATCTAGACCCTCCTGAATGATATCTGCATCACTGGGGGATTCAGTGATTGCCCCCAGGTTGCAATCATCGGCAAACATTGTCATCCAGAGGCCTTCTGTATTTGCCTTGACTTCCGAGAAATATATTCCAAATGGAAGTGTTTTACTGAGCCCTGTGGCACCCCACTAGTAAATGGCCTCTTGCTGGATCTGGATTCACCCACTTAAACCACGTGTCCTGTCCATGAGTCAACTGGCTATCCATCTGGTGACAGAGAGATTTATGCCCAGTTCTGGTGTACTCCTACATGGAGGGTTAAGCTCCACCCTAGAAAAAAAATTATTGTGTTATGTGAGGTTGGGAAATATCCTTTAGGACATTTTGCCACACAACTGTAATATCTGAAAAGCCACAGCTGTAAAAGTCCTCTTATACAAATAAATACTTTCAGCCAACAGCATAATGTACTGTTGACTCGCCCATATTTATTTCCTGTATTCTTCTCACTATTAGACTGTGAATATTGACAATGGGAATGCAACTTCCTAATGGAGGGTGGTAAACCGCCTAGTGAGAGGATATGCCAGGGAAGTCTACAGCAGTAAATGAAATGAAAGGACAGGAGTTGGAGGGGTAAAAAGTATGGGGAGATAGTAGACTTGTATATTCAGACTTATATAATTGTCTACATTTGTTTCAGTTATGACGTTTAATAACCAGAAATAAAACAAGGTGATTTGAATCATCTGATTTCTAAGAACTCAATCAAATGTGAAACATGATATTCCATTTTAGGGTACCTTTTATGTGTTGATCTGGTAAAAGTGGCCCATTCTTCTCGGATATATTTCTGTGTGTACCTGTAGATGATAAATAAAAATACTTGCTTATGATTTTGTACATAATATTAGCTTTAACTATGTTTAAGAATCTAAATAATGCACAATGCAGCTTTATAAATGTTTCAGTGTCACTGAAACTCAGCAAAGAAAAAACATTCAAACTTAACTCTCTTTTATAGATAACTATTGGTAAATGGAAAGAAATGCACATACTTTACTACTTAATAACTAATACATATCTTCAGTAACATGACTCCTTAAAACAAATCCTGGAAATCAGTTAATTTGAAACAGCAGCTCTGAAAGCAGTTTTCCCTGCAGATCTAAGACTAATTCCAGTAAAGAGAAATGTATTGTCAAACATTACCATGAATCTGCCTTTTATTCAAGGAAACAAATGCAGTCATGCAAGGTCCTCTCAAAAAAAAATGAAGATCAGCTTTTGCAGAAAGTAACATATACCATATACATATTTTCATGTGCAAGGATCAATTATTTAAAAGCTTCAAACACAATTCTGACAGAGTCTAACTAATGCTACAGTCAGTAATGCTTCCATGAAGTGTGTGTCTCTACACTTTCTCATCCATTTCTGCTACATAGTAGAATTCCACAACTGGTTTGAAATTTATAGATGGTTTCTTTTAAAGAGCAAAAATATGCCAGCCATATGCACTTGAGTATGGGGATTCAGCAATTAAAAGGGGTGGCAGTAGGGAATTCTGACTTGCTGCAGAAGACTGTTTTGAAAGCGTTGCAGCTATGTGAGGGGATTTCTCATAACAGAAAATAAAGACTACTGCAGTTGTATCCATTACTTTTGGGTTCCTATTCAGTGACATAAGTTACTGTCCAGACAGACTTGCAAACTGTTAAATGTCCCCCCAGGCAAATCAAGGCTACACCTTATTCTTTTTCTGTGTAGAGAGCACATGCTCCATATAGAAGAAACACATCCCAAGCCATCTCCAGTTTTTCAAGTCTGTGGTAAAAATTCAGTGCAGTTACTAATATCTACAATACAGTTAACAGACAATAATGTACAATCAATGATTTTTGAAGAAATTTATGAAAATGTTTGACAAGGAAGATGTGAATTCAATACTAGGAGTTCAGAGTGAATTTACATATTACTCAACCAGATACAAAAACTGGGCTAAGCTAGACAGACTTTATATTTCACAGACGCATGCGCATTTAATTGAAGGTCTTGAAACGCACCCAATAACTATTTCAGATCATGCACCAATAATAACTAAAATAAAAAACACAAGGTAATGAAATAAAAATGAGACACTAGTGTTTCCCCACCTACCGGTTGAAAAGAGAGGAATTTAAGGAATGGGTTGTGGAATTAATTCAGGAGCTACTACAGAAGACAGATTTATCTTCTGAAAATATAGTTAAGGAGTGGGATAAAATTAAAGTGGAGTTTAAAACTAGGTTGTAAATAAAAAAAGGGAGATATGGTTAAACAGTAACAAGAATTATTTAGAGGGATTGACAAATGTTAAAGTATTGCAAAATAGGGGGAATCTCTCAGAACAAGAAAAAGAGCAACTGCAGAATGTTAAACAGAAAAAAAGGGATTTAAATTGAAGATTAGAAAGACTGCTGTTAAGCAACTGTTTTTTGATAATAATTCTAGGGCACAAAAACTTCTAGCACAACAACACAGGCAACAAAAATTGGAAAGGGCAGTCACCAAACGTAGGGAGCCTATAACAAGGAAGACAGCAAGAGATCCTGTAGAAGTATTAGAAATATTTCAGAAATTCAATGAAAATCTGTATAAAGCAGAGAATTATGGAAATCAAGAAAAGGTACAAATGGAAATGTTTATGGAAGAATTAAATATGCCAAAGTTAGAAGTAGATGAGGCTCAATTACTAACAGTTAGGATAGGAAGGGATGAGATGTATAACCAATCTACAGGAAAGTCCTCAGGAATAGATGGTATTCCTGTGGAAGTTTGGAAGCTAGGATGGGAAAAAAACTGATAAAGGTCTGGAAGGTTTTGTTTAACAGTATTTTAAGAGGAGGAGAAGTACCAACATCCTCAAAGAAAGTGGTAGTAGCTGTAATACCTGAAAAGCATACCGATCCATCACATCCAGCTTCATACAGGCCAATTTTAACACTAAATCATGATTATAAAGTGTTTATGTCTATAATGGCTAAAAGAATTGCAAAAGTGATGCCAAAATTGATAGATATGGATTAATGTGGTTTTATGGAAGGTAGGCAAACATTTGGCAACATTAACAGAACAGTCATGACCTACAGGGAGCAGAATGTAAGAAAATACCACTGTTGTTGGTGGGTCTTGATGCAGAGAAAGCATTTAACAAAGTAAGCTGGGACTTTATGAGCAGAGCAATAGAAGCATTTGCATTCCCTAATAAAATTATAAGCGTGATTAGGAGGATATATGAGGAATCGGAGGCGGGAATTAAAGTGGGTGGGGTCCTCTCTGATAATCTCTACTTGAGCAGAGGAACTAGGCAGGGGTGTCCTCTCCCTCCTTTATTATCTGCATTATATTTACATCCACTGGCAAAGAAAATAAGGGCCTCAGCAGTTCAAGGATGTAATTGGTATGGTAGTCAAGAAAAGCTGGCTCTATTTGCAGATGACATTATTTTATAACAGAAAAAAAGAGAAAGGGACAGTACAGTACTGTGGAATATATTGAGAGAGTTTCAAACCTTTTTAAGACACAAACTTAATGAAGCTAAAACAAACACAATAGTGGTAAATTATGTACCTATATACAAATTGGTTCAGCAATATCCAAACTTATGGGGATATAATAAAATGAAGTTTTTAGAAGTATGGATTAAAAATTATATGGGTGTGGCAGCTAAGGATATGTGGGAAGAGTCTAAACAAAAGATAATACAAAAATTGAGAAAATGGAAGCTCTGTTTTATCAATATCAATAGTAAGACACAAGCAGTTAAAATGTTTTTTAGTACCTTTAGCCTTATACACAGGTCAGGCATATTTTTATCAACCAGATATAAGAAGTTGTAGATAGCAATTAATAAACAGCTGAAGGATTTTATCTGGGAAGGGAAGATGATAATAGTCAAGTGGGATACACTTATTTTTCTAACAGAACATGGCAGATTGGGATTACCTGAGTTGAAGAGGTATTTCAGAGCAACACAGTTAAGGCTGCTATACATAGGACAAGCAGAAAACTGTAATTCAAAATGGAAAGAGATGACGATGAAATGGGGAGAAGCTCAAGAAACAAGGACAGACTGGGATATTGGATACAGACCTTTAAGGAGAACAACAATAATCATACAGAATATTATATTCATAAAGTAGCAGAAATTATTCTAAGAACTAACACAGCACGGAAATGGAGAAAGAAGATTCTGCCAATAGAGATGACTGCAATTAGGGATACAGACAATAGGCAAGAGGGGGCTGGAATACATTGGAGAAAACTGGCAAAGGAAGCAAGGTATTAGGAGCAAATAATTAGAGAGGGAAAGGTAACAGCATGGGAAGACACCAAGAACTAATTTGGACTGCAGGTTAGAGATTGCCTTCCCTATTAAGAATTGATATCAGAGTGCAGGCAAAGAAAAATAAATTGGGGGGGGGGGTCCTAAACGAAAGACCAGCACTGGTAGAGTTTTTAGTAGAATCTGGAACAGAAGTTGCCTTTATGAAAGGAATAATTAGTAGAGCATATAAAATATTGCATGATAACTATAACAGTCATCAGAGGAGGTGAGGAAGGATTGGGAAGACAGACTGGATAAGCAATTCACAAAGAAACAATGAGGGGATATATATATGCCTCCCAAATATGCAACAAAATGTAGAAGATTTAGGATCTTTGCTAGGAAGTCTTTACAGACGTATTTTTATACCCCAAGTAGACTCCAAAGAATTTTTCCTCAGGTAGACAGCAAATGTTGGCGGTATCACGGGGAAAAAAGAGGTAACTGGGAACACATTTTCTGAGACTGTAATGAGTTGGCAGACTTTAAAGATTCCCAGCAGACTGCTCTGTCGGGGATGCTGGCTGAGCAAATTGGAGTAACGAGAGAAATTATTTTTTTTTAGCTATGATACACAATCAGAATTGCCTAGACATAGTCAGGCCTTACTGAGTCTAATTATGGAGGCAGCCAAAAAAAGTAGTTACTAGAAAATGGAAATTAAATTCTAAACCAACTTTACTAGAAGTAGCAAAGATAGCAGCAGAAATAAAAAAACTGAAACTGGGATCTTTAGAAAAGGGTAAGAGCAAATTAACCCAGCTCTGTTAGAAATGCTACATCTAAAGAAATCCCAATCCCTCCGCATCACATGCTCTAGAGACCTCAACCTCATTACTGCAATCAACAAAACATGCCGGAGGGACAGGTTCATAACCCAGACACTGCCCATACTATGGAATAGACTTCCCATACATGTCAAGCAGTGCACCTCACTGGCCCTCTTCAAGAGAAATCTTGATGAGTGGATGGGAAATAGAAAATTCACCCCAAGGATCACTCCAGTGGTTTTACTTGACAGAGACACTGGGAACTAAGGTCGGGTGGCATGATGCCAGGGTAATCCTATGGTCTAGGCTTGTAAAAGCTCCAGGGCCATTAGCCTAGTACACACCTATGAACCTAAAAATGGGAAATATCAGATCAATATATGCAGGGCAGCAATTTGATTTAAACGAAGGCAGGATTTGAATGAGTTATGTAATGGCTGACTATGACTGGATATATTAAAAGTGATGTATAATGTTTGCAGCTACAATTGAGTCAGCATGGTTTGTAATGTATAGTGTTTGTAACTGAGATTGTGTGGGTCTATATTGAAACATCGAATGCTGAAAACAGAGAATGATGTTTCATCTACACATTTTCAGTGAAAGCTGAAAATGTCGAAACCACAGAACCAACCAAAAAAAAAAAAAAAACATTAAACACTTCCAAAAACATACACACATACCCTAACCCTAATTGTACCCCGACCCAAAAACCAGTAAATGACTAAATACACATATGCATGTAACCCAACCACACATCTAACGGAAAAAAAAAACAGTAAACATTTTAAAACATATGCACTTACCTTAACCCGCACCCTAACCCTAAGGTCAGTAACTCTTGCACATTTACATAAACAGTTCCAAACACATACACACTTACCTTAACCCTAATTCTACCCACCCAAACCAAAAGTAAATAACTGAAAACACATACACACGTAACTCAACCATACATCTAACACAAAATAAAAAACAGTAAACACTTTCATACATATGCACGTACCTTAACCCGCACCCTAACGCTAAGGTCAGTAACTGTTGCACATTTACGCTCGGGAGCTATACCGGACAAGGGACCACACTACACTGCAGAACATGGCAAAGCAACGAAGCGGTCAAGCGACTTCTTTCCCAGGGAAAGAATTCGCTGAACAGCCGCTTCGCTGTTTTGCCTGTTCGCTCTATATGTGTCGTTCTAATAGGAACCCGATTGTGTTGCTATGGTTTATTTTCATTTATATAAATGTAAAATTGCCTATGTCATACATAATTTAATAAAGATGTTTCTTGCTTAAACAACATACAGGCTATTATATTCACAAAGTAGCAGAAAATATTCTAAGAACTAAGCTAATATGAGAATGGAGAAAGGAGATTTTGCCAATAGGGAGGACTGCAAGCAGGGGTAAAGAAAATAGGTAAAAGGGGGCTGGAATTTACTGGAGAAACATGGCAAAGGAACCAAGATACTGGGAACAAATAACTCAAGCAGGAAAGGTAAAAGGGTGGGATGAGGCCAAGAAATTATTTGGATTGCAGGTTAGAGACTGCCTTCCCTACCAGGGCTTGATTTTGGAGTACAGGCAAAAAGAAAGGGATAGGTGAATTTTAAGTGAAAGACCTGCTCTTGTAAAGTTGTTTTATCTAGAACACAAGGTGTTGTTAAAAAAGGGATAATTAGAAGGGCTTATAAAATATTGCACAATAACTTTAAGAATCAATCAGAGGAGGTTAGAAAGGTACAGAGCTACAGAGTACTCTATCAGAATATTTGGGTGACCAAACGGCTGGAAGTAAGGAAATGATTCTTTTGAGATGGGATACAGGATCTGAATTGCCTAACTATAGTAAGGCCTTATTAAATTTAATTCTGCTGGATGCCAAAAAAGCAATTACTAGAAAATAGAAATCAAAGTCTACACCAACTGTATTTGAGGTACTGAATATTATAAAAGCAATAGAACTGGAAGGGGGGGGGGTTAGAAAAGGGAAGGAGCAAATTACATATAAGCAAATGGAAACTGTGGGAATAATACATGAATAATAATGTTCAGGAGGAGGAGGGGTAAGGTTTAAGAGAAGGCAAGAATTCAGCAATTTTCTGTAATGTTGGACTGATGATAGCAGCAAAGAAATTATATGTGATGTATATTGTATATAAATGGAAAAAATGTTAAAATGGTTTGCTTTCGTTTCTGTTAATATATGTTTGCCTGTGTCTTAAGTGCTAATTTAATGAAGCTGTTTAAAAAAATATAACCCTTCATACTACTTATGGACATTATGGATAATACTACACAGAATGCTACAGAATGCAAGTACCTATGGTTAACTCTGGACTAATCTCTCTTTCATAGCATGCAGTGGCAGCATTACAGATGAAGGTTTCTTTCAACTTAAGCTATATTACAAGATTTCTCATCCGTTATCTCTCGCAGCCATGACAGCAATTGCTAAGAATATTTTACTACACTAACTGGAATACTGGCTTCACTAACTATCTCTACTCTTATTCTACAATGCACAAAGGATTCAGATCACAGAAAACAAAATATTCAGATTCGCCCTTTTGGCAGACTGACAAACCCACCACTGCAACATCATTAAACAGTTACACTGATACCTGTAAATGATAGAGCTTCTTATCTGTTCAATTTCTTTAGCTTCAAGATACTAAAGTTGAAATACTTCAACCTCTCAGAAGCAAAGTACCATTCAGGGAACAATCCTTCTTGCTAAGAAACAGCTAGCATAATGATATCACTTTGAACAGACTAGCCTTCAAAAGTAAAATAGGAGAAAAACACTTTTCTGACTATGACCTGGCTCCTGGAACCAATCCCATAATGTCTCTGTTCATAATACATGTGATTATTATATTTTATTAATTTTGTTTACTTCTATATGTTTTTTTGTGTTGTATTCTTGGTGTTATCACATATTCACAGTAGTAAGAAAATCTTTCTATGTGGCACATCTTATAAGTAAAGGCATCACATCTAGATCTAAGGATATTATAATTCCATTATACTCGCCCCTCATCAGACCAATAATTGAGTACAATGCTCCCTTTTGCATGTACCTCACCAGACACCTGCAACAACTAGAGAGACCACAGAAGTTTCTCACCAAGAAATTACAGGGTACACAAAACAAGTCTTACACGGAAAGACTGAAAGCATGTCACTGTATTCTGTCTCCTACAGGTTGCTAAAGGGTACTGTGCCTGGCTTACAGGGCGGTCTCTAACCTGGCCCTGATGGAAATGGTACACATTCGTAAATCAAACTGCATGAGGGTTACTCACTGCAGGGATCGTAACCTTAGCCTCTGACATGAACAGATCATGCTGGAGAGATGGATACATCACCCAGAGACTGCCACTTCTCTGGAACAAGCTTCCAATTCATGAGTTAGAGCCCCTACTTGACCCTCTTCAAACACAACCTAGATCAATGGCTGGGTGACTGTAAATTCTCTCCTGGGGTGGAGCCTATGTCTGTCCTGGACAGAGGAAGTCGATATTAACTACCATAGACCCTTAGCTCTACAAACTTTACTCACCTAACTACCGACAATTGGAGCAACTAGGGATAAATAGGGCTATGCTTGTAAGGGCTCTAGGGCCATTAGCCTAGTAACCTTCTATGAACCCATGAATCTATGAATTTTAGTGCACTTCCTCTGTTCAGTGTATATTTGTTCTGTTTTATGGAGCTCATGTCATGGCTGAAAAGAGTCCACAGACCAGTCTATTTACCTGGTCAAAAAATAGTAAATGAATACATTAATACAACCACTCAGAACATAAAACTTTCAGAGACTACTAATCTCGCCTTCCTGTTCTATAGTGCACCGCTTATTCCTGCCTCTCTAGATCTGAACCATGTGAAAGAGATAAGAAAAACAAAGGAAGCAGAAGCCAAGGAAGGTGGGTGGGTTACTTCCTGTAGGTGTAGATTTTCTCAGAGATCCAATCCAGTGTCAAGGTAAATAACCCATTCTTTAATGTATTGTGGAGTTCCAGCCATAGGAAACAGTCAAGCAGAACCTCCACCTTCATGCAACTGGGTGTCACTACTAAGGCAACATGTCTTTCATAACTGTGGATGTAATAGTGCTTTTTCCAGATATGCTCAGGGAAGATCAAGTAATGGCAGAGCAAATATTATCTAGAGAAGAATTATGGGAGAATGTGAGAGACGTCAAGACAGTCCCTGGAGAATGTGGGAAACAGTTTGCCATTTTTATTTTTATAACAGAGTGGAATACAATTTGACAGCTATCTAGAAAGGCATTGCTCACTAATCTGTTTGCTCTTGTACCCTTTAGCATAGGATAAAAACAGATTATTGTTTGTAATGTGTTTTGATCTGTATACATAGTAAATGAGCTGCCTGCGGACATTCATAAAGTGAATCAGATGCTCTCCTTCATTTTAATACCATGAAGGAACTTTCAAATGAACAGACTGATTCAAATTACTCTCCATACAGAGTTTCTGTGTAAAGGAAGGGCTGGAATGCAAAAAAAAAAAATTGTGAAAGACAAGTTAGGGTGGGTTCACAGATAAAGCTTTTAACTCATAAATTCTCCTGTACTGCTTCGAACAAAAGACTTTAACTCCACAGAAATTACCACCTCAAGCAGAAAAAAAAATGAGATTCCCAGATATAAAATAGATATCTCAAGATGAATCAGAATCTTAACTGGGGGCAGAAAAAGAAAGGTACCCCAAAGAAAAGCTTTACAATTTTTGAGAGATGCCAGAGACTTACAGTCTTAGCCGATATAAAAACATATGCTAAATGAATCCTGATGAAGGAATAAATGCAGCCTGTATCAAAAATCTCCAAAAGGTTACACAGGAGCACAACAATGGGGGCCAAAATGTGGCCCATGATCTTGGCAAAAACCCTTAAAGAAATTCTTTCTCTTTTGTTTCCTGCAAATCTTTTGTATAGAGGAGCATTATGGAGAACTAATAATGCACATAACTATAAGAAACCACTCTTTAACTGACCAATATTGACTTAGGGGCTTCCAAGCTGTCATTGTGAGAGAAGGTAAATCCAAGTGGACTCTACCAGATAAAAAAAGTCAATAGATGACTTTGAAGGGGTGCTCAAAAATGGAGCAGCCACAGGGAAATTTAAATGCTGCTGAATGCAGCACATACATCTGGGTTACATGAGACTATATGGTTTATATGAAAATGTCTAACGCTAAATGGTCGAACATGAATTGGTTGAAATCTCTATCTGCAGGAATTAAAAAGTTGAAACTGTTTTAGTTGAAGCTCATAATGTCGAATTGCTCGTTTCTCCACCGTAGTGCGATCTCAGAGTTGGTATATATAAGTGTGGGGGGGGGGGTAGAGATGGGCTAATTGTTTTGTCAATTAAATGATTTTCGACATTTTTTACTTTCAATGTTTTGACTTTTCAACATTATATTTCTACCAAATGACCATTAGACCTTATTGCATTCGACATTTTCATAGTAAACTGACTATATCCATCAGTAGTTATTTAAAAAGATGTGGCTGCTTTTTTAATTTCTATTTTAGAACACACTTATGGCTGTGTGATACGTTTTCATATTTGTTGTGTCTTTCGGCTTTTCCTGCTTAGGGGTCGCCACAGCGGAACTCCGGTCCGCTAATGATTGGCAGTTGATTTTTACGTGCTGATTTGCCAGCCCTAACGCACAACTTTCAATGAAGGTACGTCCATTCACGCATGTCTCCATGCAGAAGGTGCTCTAGCTGAGAGTCGAACTGGTCAGCGTCTTACTGTGAGGCGACAACGCTACCGCAGCACCACCACCGTGGATATGTGATACATTTTCATATATTTTTCTGTAAATACTTCTTTCACATTTTCAGTGGTTACAAGGGTTTTTTTTTTTTTTTCTTGCAGAAGTCTCTTAATTTCTAATGGTAAAGTCACGTGGTGTCTGTTTTAAGCATGTAAACATGTATACTAAGAAGTATAAAAGGAGGGATTCCCTGCAGACTGCATGTTAGAGATACTGGGTGAGCAAACTAGTGTACCTAAGGAATTTTTTTTTTTTTTGAGTTATGATACAGAATCAGAACTGACTAGACATAGCAAGGCCTTGCTGAGTCTAATTATGGTGGCTGCCAAAAAAGTAATTACTAAAAAATGGAAATCAAAGTCTAAACCAGCTTTATTAGAAGTAGTGATTATAGTAAAATAGATAAAATAACTGGAACTGGCATCTTTAGAAAAAGGTAGGAGCAAATTACATAGAAAAAAATGGGAATTGTGGGAACAATACATGCAGATTGGATTGCCACCTGTTTTTTTCCGGACTATCCAGAAATCAAACTGATTCTCTGGTAGTCCAGAAAACACTGTAGAAACTCCAGTATTCTGTTTCAAAAAAGGAGATAGACTATCAAAGTTTTTTAAATTGGCTGATTTACTATGCTTTTTTACAAAAAAGCATAGCAAATCAGCTGAAAACAGGCATAAGGAACAGAAAAAGAGGGTATTCCAGTCCGCTGATGTCATAGTGATGTCAAAATTAGGAGGAAGGTGGGCAGGCGAGGGGGGATGATAATGGGTGGAGTTATGAGTGATGCGAGGGGTATGGCCTTACTCCAGTTTTAGCCACAATGAAAGGTGGCAACCCTACATGCAGAGGAGGAACAAAGTTTAAAAGAAAGCAGGATTTGAATGAGCTATGTAATGTTTGACTGACAATGACTAGATAGATTAGAAGTGATGTATAATGTTTACAGCTACAATTATGTCAATATGCCTTTTGATGTATAATGTTTGCAAATAAAATTAAGTCAATATGGTTTGTTTTCATTTATATAAATGTATGATTGCCTCTGTCATATGTGATAATTTAATAAAGATGTTTCTTGTTTAAAAACAAGAAATATAAAAGGAGGGTGTTACTTTGTTTAGTATTCTGTTGAAGTATTGTGCATGTAGTGTTGCTTTTTGTACTTTCTTCTATTGCTTTCTACAAGGATGGTCTCTTTGGGGATGGAAATTCCTTGAATATGTTTTACCACTATCCCACCTCTAAGACACACATTTTATTTTCCAGCTCAGCAAGAATCTCCTCAGCCTACTGCCAAACTGGCAATATTTATTTATTTATTTATTTTACATCTGTTGACCAGAGAAGTTCAGCTGTGCACAAAGACCACTTTTCAGTGGAGGCACAGGGAGTAAAGCTCCAGTACATGCAGTACAAGTTATACAATATCAACAATGTCAGCCCAAATACAAATAAAATAAATGTTACAATGTCAAAATAGATGATACCTGCACTCAAACATATTTGCCACAATTGTTCTGTTTTTTTTATTATAGCTAGGGTGTTTATAAGAGAAAGGAGAGAAGATTATGATAATTTATTGGAGTTTAGAGAACTACTGTGGCAAATATGTTTGAATGCCACAATAAAACCATGAATTAATGAAAGTATTCGTATGGCAAGTTTCTTAAGATTTAAAGCAACCTTAATTTAATCCTATTTAATTCACTATGATTTTTAAATCAATAAATGTGTTCTTACAGTTTTAAAGTAAACAGATAATGTTAGATGGTTTAATAGATTAATTGATGTTTAGGTTATATAAGGAAGTGATGTCATGCACTGTGTGTAGTTTTAACTCTGAGAAAGTCCCTGGTTATATGCGGGATGAAAGCTCTAAGTTTTCTTTGCTTTTTAATAAACGTACATAAATATTAAAAGAAAGTTGCTCTTATTTTAAAAGTGACTGGTAACCCAACACTACGTGGTTAATTCCCCGATCCTAGTGATTGGTTTTACTGAGCTTGTCAAGGCATTTTACCATGTCTGCTGTTTTGGTTACTAAGCATTATACTGTGTTTGGTTTTATTTCTAATCTGTCTGTAGTACATAAGCTTTTCCCAGGATTTGTTGGTGTGCCATGCTTTCCAGACCTTGTCTCAAAGCACCATTAGTCGCCTACTGTTTTTAGAAAGTCATATTGCTGGATTAAGTTTAACCCTTTCTCCTGATAGGAGTATGTTCATTCAGTATATTTGGTAAAGGTTTTATTAAATATGAGGATGGCTTCATTTAAAGGAAACAATTTTAACATTTTCCAACTGTATTACTTGGGAGTGGAGATTAAACTGTGTACATTAAAATTGGATAGGTTAAGCAAATTCTTGTATGCGTGATGTTTTACTGGACTGCATACAAGCCTGTTCAGAAAACTGGCAGGTGGTCGCACAGGTCACTAGATAGTGTGTCATAGTTACAGATATTATTGGGTTTAGTTGAGAGAATTCATCTAAAGTAGAAAACTTAGAGGAAGGCTTGTTATATCTTGTTGGTGCATTGATGAGTTTACTGGTAGTAAGGGTATCAAATATAATTTGGGCTTAGTCTATGTTAAGGTCTCCAAGGATGATGGTTTCTTGGGGTATATTGGTAGATGCCAAGGACAGTATGTCCTCTGCTGTGCCAATGTTATTGCCAGGGGAAATATTTAAGAGTATAATACATATGGTTTTGTAAGAATTTAGCTTCAGTAAGGCTAGAAGAATCTCTGCATTATTGAATAAGGGATGCTTTTTCTGATAAAATAATATGTTCAGGTGTTTTGTGTATATAATAGCTACCTCACTTGCTTTTTTGGATATGCAATCTGCTTGAAGGATATTATATCCTGGAGGGAGAATTTCAGTGTCTTTGACTTCAGGTTTCAGCCCTGTTTCTGTGATACCAAGGATGGCAGGGTTGTAATGAGATATGAAAGCATACGGTTTAGTTACTTTGTTACAGATGCTTCTAAGGTTAATGTTTATAAATTTTAGACTTATTTTACTCAAGTTGCAGGAATGTGGTGTTACATTATTAATGGTTGTGTGGACCATTATGGAAAAGGCTGTTGTGGTTGGACCTGGGTTGGGGTGAATGTCACAGTATAGTTGCAGATGGTTAGTGATAACTGGAATATACAGTGCCATTTGGTTTTAAATTTGTTCTTTGTGACTAATTTGTGGGTTGGATTATTTACTTTTGTATACATCTGTTTAAAAAGATGGATGTGAGATAGGTTGTAAAGACTGTGAGCTAAACTGAATAAAATATGGGAGTAATTGCCATTGAGAGTAAACGATTGAGCATTAAGCATAAGACTGGTATTGAGAGGTGTACAATAGTTGCTTATGTGTGCTTGAAACAGGAGGGAAGTGAACTGCAGTATTTTGATTAGCATGCTAATTATTATGTGAAAGTTCAGTTAGTGAAAATTTAAACAAGATACTGATAGAAGGCTGGATAAGGTTTCACTGGTTATGGGTTGGTTGAAGTGGGAGGAGTTAATGAGTTACAATCTAGAAGGAATCTAGCTGAAAGAAAGAAAGAAAAAAAGTAGGAAATGGTTAGTGGGTGTGTGAAGGATGGGCAAAAGTATGGATTATAAACTATTTGGGGGATTGGTGGTAATGTGGTAGGTGGATTTTAGTTTAGGATAAGTGTAGAGGCTGTGGGTTGGGAATTGGGGGTAGGGCAGGGTAGCAGAGTGAGCCAGAGCATAGTGTTGATGAATGAAGTGTGCTCAACCAATCAAGTTCTTCAGTCAAATGCAGTTCCTCCCCCTACAGATGGTTTTACATCAAAATAATCAAAAAGGTAGAATGTCTGTGGATATAAAGAAAAGGTCTTTGAATTCTAACCACTTGAGATGAGTCGCAGCATTTAATTTTACTGTTATGGGATTTATTTGCTTTTCGTAGGGCCATTTTACACTGCTGGAGTAAAACAGGCTAAAGTCTTAATTTAGCTTCACCTTAAGCAGTATAAGGCATATGGGTGTTAGTGGGTGTGCTGGTCCTCTAACAGATTCAGCACTACAGTAAAGAACACACTGATGCAGAAGTGAAGGATAACAAGATGTTTCAGCAGTTTAATTTAATTCTTAGAAACTGCCTTACATAGGTTTTAACTGAAGGTATTTCTCCTTTTGTACTTTTGCAAATGGAGTCAAATTCAGCTATAGAGGTTCCCTTGGTAGTAAGACTGTCTTAACTTTTATAGCAGGAAACGTATGGGATACTTTCTGCTCAGTACACTGGGAGAAAGACAGATTAAAATAATTAGAGTTGTTTGGTGGCTGACTAGGGTAACTAAAGTACTATTTATCTATGCTCAACTGTATTAAGTAGTGTTTGGCTAAAAAGAAGTTATGTACCTACCATAACGTTCCATGTTAGTTGTCTTCTTCTCGCCTTCTTTCTTGCTGGTTGGGTTTGGAGCCGATCCTCGGCTCCGACTCGGCCATCTACAATAGCTCAAGAACTGTTTACTGGCTTGAGGCTAACCTATATCCCATGATGCCTGGCTCTAGTTACTCAGATCTCATTTGAAAAAGCTATTCCAGACATAAGTAAGAAAGAAAAACTATCTTAGAAGCCCCCTGGGGGCCCAACTGTGAAGCTATCCAAGCAGAAAAATACAACCAGAGAAGGTTCAGCCAATGAAAAATTGAAAGGGGAAGCTCCTCTCGATCCACTAGGATAGGGGGATGGAGGGTGGGTCACAAGAAAGACGGCGAGAAGAAGACAACTAACATGGAACGTTATGGTAGGTACATAACTTCTTTATGTTAAGTTGTCTATCTCACCTTCATTCTTGCTGGTTGGGACAGCGTCCCTAGCACCTACTATCCTGGGTGGCTCACTGGAACAGACTCTTCAGAACAGTGGAACCAAAATCAGCCCTGTTCCTGGAAGCAATGTTTAATTTGTAATGAGAAATGAAGGTATGTGGGTTAGCCCACGTAGCAGCTACACAGACAGATTCCATGGGTAACCTAGATTGGAAGGCCACCGAGGTAGCCAGTGCCCTAGTAGAGTGGCCTTTAGGTTTGGTAGATAATTTTTTGTTTCTCAGCTGGTAAATGAATGAATTAACGTGAGATAACCACCTAGATAATGTTACCTTTGAGACAGGAAGGCCCTGTCTGCCCTCAGCATAGGAAATGAAGAGTTGGTCGGATTTCCTGATGTCCTTTGTCCTATGCAAATAAAAACGCAGCTGTCTGTGAACATCCAACTGGTGCAATTTATATTCTGCGTTATTGGTGTGATTAGGAAAGAACACAGGAAGGTCTATGGACTGATTCAAATTATTTTGTGTACAGACCTTAGGAAGGAAGGAAGAATTGGTCCTTAGAGCGACCCTATCGTTATGGAAAACTAAGTATGGGGAACGAGTACATAGAGCCTGAAGTTCTGAAACACGTCTGGCAGAAGTAATGGCTACCAGAAAAAGAGCCTTCCAGGATAAAAACTTAATGGAGCAAGATGCTGCAGGTTCAAAGGGTGGCAAGATTAGGAAAGCTAGCGCCAAGTTTAGATCCCACGGAGGTGGTGGATCCCTTACTGGGGGCCTAAGCAGAGTGGTTCCTTTCAGGAAGGCTTTACACAACTTATGAGACATGATGTTATTAGAAGACAACCCAATGTGAAAATTCAAAATGGCAGCTAGCTGAACCCTGACTGTAGCAGAAGCGGAACCAGAATGGAAGAGTTCTGCTAAAAATTCCAGAATCTCGTGGACAGGGGCTGAAAAAGGATCTATATTCCTAGCCTCTGCCCAGCAAGAAAAACGTTTCCACTTACTAGCGTAATTTTTCCTCGTTGTGGATTTGTGGGATGAGATAATAATTTCCCGCACAGAGGAGGAAATATTAGGAAGCCTGGCTAAGGTTGGAAGTGGAGCAACCAAGCTGTGAGCTGGAGTGTTTGAAGGGATCGATGCAGTCTGCCCAATTGGTGAATCAGAAGATCTGGAATAGGATCCAGAATCCAAGGCTGCTCAAGAAGATTATGATGCAGGAATGGGAACCATATCTGTCGAGGCCAGTAAGGGGCAAGGAGGATCATTTTGCAACCCAACTCAGTTGCTTTCTGTATGAGTTTGGGTATTAGGGGAAACGGAGGAAAAGCGTAAAGAAGTCCCTGAGGCCAATCGTGGACTAGAGTGTCTCTGGGGGAGTGGCCGGGAAGTGGAAGGAGGGAAAAGAAATTGCTGCACTTGCTGTTGAAAGGTGTGCCGAATAGGTCGCAGCAAAGCTGACCCCCATTTGTGAAAGATTTGTTCTGCAATTACCTGATTCAGAGACCACTCGTGAGGCATGAGAATTGCTCTGCTGAGCCTGTCTGCGATGACGTTGAAACTCCCAGGGATGTGCGTTGTGATCAGAAAACGTTGGGAAGAGATCACCCACTGCCAGAGTCTGAGTGCCTCTCAACATAGAGGATAGGACCTGGTTCCTCCCTGCTTGTTGATGTACCACACCACTGACATATTGTCCGTTTGAATTGCAATGGTCCCAGGAGGGAGAGAGTCCTGAAGGGCTTGCAACGCTAAAAGCACAGCTCTCATCTCCAAGAAATTTATATGCAAATGGTACTCATGAGGCTGCCAGGTGCCTTGGACTGTCCTGCCCTGATAATGCCCCCCCACACCCTATCAGGGAGGCATCTGTGGTCACTGTGGCGACTGGAGGGGGTAGCACAAATGGTCTGCCCTGAGACACTGATGGGGAGACTATCCACCACGCGAGGTGCTTCTTGCATGCTTCTGTGATCATAATCTTGTGAGACATGGGAAGCGTCCAGGAATACCGACTCATCCTCGGAAGGGGCTAGGGTATTCCAGTACCCCTCTGCCTATGCATTTCCAAAATGTCTTGAAAGGAGACATCTTCAGAGGGGGATCTTGGGGACCCTTCCGAATCCTCTAAGTCAGTATCTGATGTGACAGATTCAGGGGAGTCAACGTGCTTCCTCTTGCACTTCCTCTTACGAGGTGGCTCCTCTGAGTGATCAGGGGAGGCCTTGGAAGAGGAAGAAACACCCAAGGGGGTGCTCTAGAGCGCTGGTTCCCCATGCTTGGGGTCTAGAGGAGGGGCAGAGGCAGATGCAGGCACCATAGGGGGAGGAGCCGATGGGGTTGACAGTGGGACTGACTCGGGGGCCAGTACACTCCTCATGACCTCGAAGGTGCTCCCACCTGGGTGTAGAGAAGACCCCGGCTCCGAAGAAACCGGAATTCCTCTCTGCACCGAGGGGGAATGGCTCCGAGGCCGATGTAGGAGCCAAGCTCACCTGCGCCGAAGCTCCGAGGGGGAGAACGGGGTCGGACAAGGGTCCAATGTCACTCGCCCCCTCGGAGCCGACGAGGGAGTCTCGGCACCCAGATCCAAGGACGGTGCCATGGAAGGGATCGGAGCCGATGACGAAACCGAAGGGGAAGGTATCGGAAACGACGGTTCCACGAGTCGAACCCCAATGAACTCCAGCTCCGAGCTCAAGAGAGGAGTTGGAGGAGGAATCTCTGCAGAAATAGATGGAGCCGACACCTGATGAGGGGGGCTGGACAACATTTTCGCTAGAGCGTGCGATTTCAGCAGCCTACTGACCACTCTCTCCAAGTCCTGATCTGAAAGTCTAGAGGACCGAGAGGAGTGAGAGGACCTATGACTGCGCTCTGATTGGAGCAGAGGTGACCGTGGAGCCGAGCGTATCAACTCCAAAGAGGGAGACCTAGATCTCTTTTGACTCCCAGATGGCTCCGAAGTACCTGTTGGAGCCGATTGGGAGGGAGGCATATCTAATCCAGCCGGAGCCGAGGTGAATGGTGGAGTTTCACCCAGCGACGGCTCCGAACTGGGAGCCGAAGACTTAAGTGGCTTGGAGGATTTCACAGGCTGAACCTTGGCCGGTGAATCCTGGGGTTTGAGCAAACCCCTGAGTATCAACTTATTTTTGCGCTCCTGCAGGACTCTTGGGCTAAAAGCATGACAAACCGAACAAGAGTCCTGCAGGTGCAACGCACCCAGACAATAGACAAAAGAAGTGTGACCATCTGTCAGAGACATCTTCTGACAGCATGAGTCACACTTCTTGTATCTGGCCACTTTTGAATCCTTGGACATTTTTACACACCCACACACCAAGGTAAAACACTCGCACACACTACAAGAAAAAACAAGTTAGCAGGTATACTCATTAAACAATACAGCTAACACACACTAAATAAGTCCACTACTACTAAAAAAAGCGTTTTTTTTTTTTTTTTTTTTTTTTTTTAAACTAGAAAGGACAAAAAGAGGGTTAGCACCTAATTTAAATGGCTACCACAAAAGGGAAGAGAGGGGGAGGGGAGGGGAAAACTCTCTAAGTAAAACGAGTTTTTATATAAGAAAACAGGGGGGACAGATACTATTTAAACAGTCTAGCTAGGGTTAATAGTACAATTTTAAGTATTAAGTACACTAATAAGAGGTAAATTCTAGTGAAAAATAGAAAATACAAAAAGGTATACGAGCCTGAGCCAGTAAGACAACCTCACAGTCTGAAGTGGCAAACGAGATCTGAGTAACTAGCGCCAGGCATCATGAGATATAGGGTAGCCTCGAGCCAGTAAACAGCTCTCGAGCTATTGAAGATGGCCTCGGCTCCGAACTCAACCAGCAAGAATGAAGGCGAGATAGACAACTTAACATCATAAGTTACGCACTACATTTCACAGTTGTACATTTGTGCTTTATAGCCTTTAAACTAGAAAATAAGGCAGCTGACAGAAACTTTGTCTAGGTACGCAAGTTTGGGATTATTAAAATGGAGGCTTCCAGAGTTTAGAAGGACAAATGGAAAATAAATCAGCTAACAAACATTTGTGTTGGTATGGAAGTTTGGGATTACTGAGATGGAGGTTTCCAGATTTTAGAAGGACATGTAGAATGCCTTTCTCAATTAGTTCCCACTCTTTGATACACAACATACAATCTGAAAATGTGACATTTAAACACTTTAGAATAAACAGCTTGAATTTTAACAGATCTGAAAACAACTAGGCAATGAACCAACTCTTTTCACAAACAGAACTGCTTCATATTATTAACAATCAACTAGACTAGCCAGTAACTGTGTTGTTCATAAAATGTAAAATCAGGTACTACAATCGAACCTTATAACAGAAGCCAGTAGAAACATGCTAATATATATATATATATATATATATATATATATGTGTGTGTGTGTGTGTATATATATATATATATATATATATATATATATATATATATATATATATATATATAGGTTTACTATCATAAATTCGAAAGTAAAAATAAATAATGTCTTTATTTTCGAATTTATGCATCGAAAATGAACATTTTCGAATAATAGTAAACTCGAAAACAAAGGTGTATTGTCGAAAATGTCACTTGCGACATTTACGGCGATACACAGCACGCCCACCCTTCCCATAATCACCTACCTACCTAACCGAACACACAGTTATGCAGGGGGGCTGCGCCCCCCTGTGCCCCCCACACCCCCCCTAACTTAATATTCCAACTCCGAGATCGCACTACAGTGAGGAAAGGGATGCATTTCCCTAACCGCACTGTACCGCGATCCCCTCCCATGACCGAAAGTTAGAGTTGCGAATGCACAGTTCATTTGCAATGCAAACCTTCGCTCATGTCACCTGCCGTAATATGAAGTATTCGAACATCTGATGTTCAAATACTTCATAGCCGTGCAAATGCACGTCATCATAATGATAGCAAACCATATATATATATATACACACACACACACACACACATATATATATATATATATATATATATATATATATATATATGCTAGACATTAGCAGCAGAGGGAAAAAACACTAGAAATTTACTTGCTGTAACTGCAGCAGCAGAGGGAAAAAACACTAGAAATTTACTTGCTGTAACTGTGCAGTTCAGGAAACAAAAAAAGCACTATCACTGATAATAACTAGAGCAAAAAGCCAGTAGAAACTTGCTAATGTATTTGCTAGACAGAACACCAGAAAGGCAACAACAGTTAGATTTTAACAACAGTAGAAAAAAAGGTGCTTTCACTAAATCTTAGAGCAAAATGTTAGTAGAAACTTGGTAATACATTTGCTAGACATTAACAGTGAAAGACAACAATGCTTAGCCAGATTTGTAACACATTTTTAACACAGTAGAAGCATATTTGTGATTATTTCTAGTACAAGGTTGAAATCATAAACAGATTCTGATAAGAAATTCAAAAAATGCAATGTACCTTACTGTAGCACTGCAGAGCAGTAGTAATGCAAAGTTGGGGTGGAATGATTACATTAATAAAGACCTCTGAGCAATCTTGCAAAGTACCACTCACCATATTTGCTAAACTACACAATAAAGGATCCCTCACCATAAAATATAATCTATTATATTATCTATTTTCATTGAAGGGTTTGGGTCATCATCATATGGAGGAGTTGAACTCTTCCCCAAGCCAAGAAATGTCCCAGTGAAATACAATTCAGCATGATCAAGCTGGTGATACATGCTTCACCAATCTATGTTTTTTGGTCCTCCTTGGGGCATCATTTAACCAGCCTGGCCCCCAGTGCTCCACATCCATACCATGCTATAAACGAATCTTAATAAAAATCAAGTCTCAAATCCCTAGTGAGCTCATTATCCTACTGACAAATAGTGATACCTCCGGGCATTTTTCCTTGGATCATCCTAGTGATACCGCTAAACAGTAATGTATGTTCAAATTTACATTAATAATGCCTAAACCATGCAAAATACAAACTACTGAAAGGTCTTAAAGTTTATATCATGGGAGGGGACTTCCAAGATGGCTGCACATTGAGTAACAGCTTAATTCTAGCTCTCCCAGTGTGAAAATAGAAACTCAGCAGAGAAAGCCAGCGGACTTATAGTTCTGAGTAAATTTCAGTAACTGGTTACTAAATGCACAGCCTGGATGCCAGGAAAAAAGACATATAGAGGACCTGAAAGAAAATCAACCACAACAGCTGAGGAAAAAACAATGACTGGGAAGAGTACTGCAGCTGTTCTGCAAAAAACAGTGTAAGCGCCAGACATGACTTCCAGTAACCTATAGGAAAGTATGGGACAACTGCATGCAGACCTGATTAAAAAAAGAAAACCCTGATGGAGTATATCAACTCAAACAATAAAAGGCTGGAAAAAATGTAAGAAGCTTTAAACAGACATTCAGATGAGGTGATAAAACTGTGCAAATCAGAGGTCAAAATGAAGAAAAGGCTGGCAGAATATGAAACTGCTCAAGAAAAGATGTTTCAAAAAATAATAGAATTAGAGGACACAGCATGTTGGGAAAACCTGTGATTTTCTCCTGTGCCAGAGAAGCTGGACGGGACAGACTGTATTAATTTTATGAAAGCACAAATAAGCAACTTGACTGGTATTCCACAGGAGGAGTTGTTAATTGAAAGGGCAGATTGCGTGTATGCTCCAAAGCTGATGCTGACATAACTGTGGCAGAAGGACAAAGTACTAAAAGTGGGAGACAGCAGAGTATATGTGAAGAATGATTACTCACTGTACACCAGGCAGAAGAGAAGTAAATTTATTCCGCTATTCAGGCAATGCAAAGAAGCAGGCATGAGATTCAAACTGTTGTACCCAGCTATCTTCAAAATACTATTTCCTGGAGGGACAACATCATTTTGATGCAGTACATGCTAATGATGAAATACATATATTTGTCCAACAAAAAGTGAACTGTGAAACAGAAGAAGATTCTACTTCTTGTTCTTCTGGTAATAAAGACCAGAGAGAGATTGTACCAGTGAAACCATTTGCAATGTTTCAATGGAATATGCTTGAGAGAAGGAAAAAAGCACAAGAGCTGACTAGAAAAATTAAGAGTACATTGGAAATGAAGCAGATACAGGATTTGGGAGATGGAGATGAACAGAAATAAAACCAGTGACTTGGAAACTGACAAATGTGGGATTACAAAGCAATAATTATATTTGTGAAACATGACAGAACAAGAAAATCTGGAAAAACTGGACTTTTTTGACTTTGTGAAACTTGTAGGGGACTCTAAAGCATATGTCCCACTTCATGTCATTAATGTTCAGAAAACTACTTAGGAGAAGGAAATAGGAGGGCAAAAGTTAACTGTAAGTAAAAAAAAAGTCTTAACAGTAATATTTTTATAGTGCATTAGTTACTTTGCATGGTATAAAGTAAAGTTTTCTCAGTTATTTTTGAGTGTAATGTGAGGTATAAAGTTTTCCCTTTTATTTTTCAGTGTAATTGGGATACTGATTTTTTTTTCTCTCTTCTTCTTACCTCATTCTCCTTGTTCAGTTTTAAGAAATTTAGACAGTGCAATGTAAAAAAGAAGAAAAGTCTGGTCAAAAAAAGCATGACAAAAGAAAACATGATGCACTTTTTCTCATTCTTGCATATGGGAATGACTGGATTAAGGCCCTTAGTTTGATCTAGTAACATGTTCTAAGAGAAAGTAATTAAATGAAAAAGAGCAGTGAATTATAAAGCTTTTTTTTCCAGCAAATAAGTGTATGCTTAGTAGCAACTCTTGTATGTGGCCCTCATGTCTTCATGCACAATCTGATAAAAAGAAATGGCTAGGAGATACTGTTAAAGCATTCAAGTATTTTCCCATCTGGGATAGCTATAAAAATAAGACAAAACCAAACAACACTTAGTAGACACACAGACTGTACCATGTGTCTTAGCATGAATAATGTTTATTTTAGATTAAATGAAGTCTGTGAGTGTCGCTGTCAGTTTGGGACACTTGTTCCTATTAGGAGGATAAAATTTTAATATTTGAAGATGTACATAGTTTTTTTATGTTAGTATTAATATGTTTTACGGGGTATTGGGGGTATATTTTGTTTGTTTGTTTTTTGTTTCAGGGTTTTCAATAAAACAAAAAAAAATGTAAAATGTGACATAGACTCAAATGGATATGCCTAGAAACAACTATATAAAATTTCAACCTGCCAAACAGTGCATGCATGTAACACAAAAGCTAGAAGTAAGGTGTTATACATAAAAGTTGGGAATGATAACTTTTTAATACAATAATGCTTTCAGTAATGTCTTTAAATGTCAATGGTCTCACAGATAAATACAAAAAGGAAAGTGTGATGAACTATATTAAAAATATAGACAGTAAATAGCTATGCTGCAAGTGACAAACTTTGAAAGAACTGAACATGTGAATTTGATAAAGAAAGGTTTTCAGGATATTTTTTCAGTGGTATACCTGGTACAAAGGAAAACAGGAGTATTACATTAATTGAAAGAGGAGCTCTGATAGTGATAATGATAGAAGAGGATGAAAAAGATAATAATGGTACATTCGTAGTACTAATGGGCTACTGGCAAGGGAGGAAGATTACACTGGCATATATTTATATTCCACCTATATGCTATAATGGAGCTTTACAAAATTCTGGGAGAAATAATCAGCATCCAGCAAGAAATATTACTTATAGGTGGGGACTGGAATTTGATTTGTCACAGTGTAGATATGTCTAGGGGGCCAAGAAGGGAAAATATAACAAAGGAGGGTAGATTTTTGAAGAAATTTATGAAAATATTGGCAAGGAAGATTTGAATTCGGTACCAGAAGTTCAGCATGAATTTACGTATTCCTCAAGATAAAAAAAACTGGGCTAGGCAAGACAGACTTTACATTTCAAAGGAACATGTGCATTTAACTTAAGTCTTGATATGCGCCCAATAACTACTTCACATCATGCGCCAATAATGAAATAAAATGAGACAATGGTGCTTCCCAACTATCTGCTGAAAAGAGAGGAATTTAAAGAATGGGTAGTGGAAGTTATTCAGGTGCTATTAGAGAAGATATACATTTCTTCTGAAAATATAGCTAGGGAGTGGGATAAAATTAAAGTGGAGTTTAAAAATAGGTGGAAATAAAAGAAAGGGAGATATGGTTAAGAAGTAACAAGAATTATTTAGAGGGACTGACAAATGTTAAAGTATTGCAGAATGGGGGGATCTCACAGAATAAGAAGAGGAGTAACTGCAGAATGCTAAACAGAAAATAAGGGATTACCCTGACAATATAAATGAGTTTAGAAAGATTGCTGTTAAGCAACTGTTTTTATAATAACTTTAGAGCACAAAAACTTTTAGCACAGCAACTCAGACAACAGAATGCAGAAAGGGCTGTCGCTAAGCTTAGTGAGCCTATAACAAGGAAGATAACAAAAAATCCTATATAGGTATTAAATATATTTAGGAAATTCTGTGAAAGCCTGTATAAAGTGCAGAAATATGGAAATCAAGAAAAGTTTATTGAAGAATTAAATATGCCAAGGTTAGAGGTAGATGAGGCTCAATTACTAACACTTAGGATAGGAAATGAGATAAAAATTGTGATGTATAAACAATCCACAGGAAAGTCCTCAGGAATAGATGGTATTCCAGAGGTTTGGAAGCTAGCAGGAAAAAAAACTGATAAAGATCTGGAAGGTTTTATTTAGCAGTATTTTAAGAGGAGGAGAAGTACCAACATCATGGAAGAAAATGGTGGTAGCTGTAATACTTTAAGAGGGTAAAGACCCAGCAGATCCAGCTTCAGACAGGTCCATTTCAATACTAAACCATATCTATAATGGTTAAAACAATGGGAAAAGTGATGCCAAAATTGATAGATATGGATCAATGCAGATTTGTGGAGGGGAGTGAAACATTTGATAACATTAATAGAACACTGATGATCCAGAGGGAAACGGAATGTAAGAAAATAACACTGTTGTTGGTAGGTCTTGATGCAGAGAAAGCATTTGACAGAGTAAGTTGGGACTTTATGAGCAGGGCAATGGAAGTATTTGCATTCCCTGATAAAATTATATGGTTGATTATGAGGATATATGAGGGATCAGAGGCGAAAAAGTTGGTGGGTTCCCCTCTGATAATTTCTGCTTGAGCAGAAGAACCAGGCAGCGGTGGGCTCTTTCCCCTTTGTTATTTGCATTTTATTTAGAACCACTGGCAAACAAAATAAGGGACTGAAAAATTAAAGGATATCACTGGTGTGGTAGTCAAGAAAAGGTGGCTCTGTTTGCAGATGATATTTTATACCTGATAAAAGCAGAAAAGGACATTTCAGTTGTGTACATTTTGAGACAGTTTCAAATCTTTTTGGTATTCAAAATTAATGAAGGTAAAACAAAGGCAATAGCTGTAAATTATGTCCCCAAACACAATTTAGTTCAGCAATATCCATATTTATGGGGAGATGATAAAAATGAAGTACTTAAAGAGTATGGATTAAAATTTATTTTGATGTGGCAGCTAAGGATATGTGGGAAGAGACTAAACAAAAGATAATATAAAAACTGAGAAACTGAAAGTTCTGTTATATGAATATGGATAGTATGACACAACCAGTTAAAATATTTTTAGTCCCTTTAGTCTTAAATACAGGGCATATTTTTATCAACCAGAGGAGAAGATATGGATAGCAATTAATAAAGAGCAAAAGGATTTTATCTGGGAGGGTAATACAGTAAGAGTCAGGTGGGATAGGATGATTCATCCAATAGAACAAGGCAGATTAGGATTACCTAACTTGAAGGGGTATTTCAGAGCTACACAGTTAAGGCTGCTATAGATAGCACAAGCAGAAACCTATAATTCAAACTGGAAAGGGATAATGATGAAACAGGTGGAAGCTCAAGAAACAAAGAGAGTCTGGGATTTTGGATGCAGATCTTTAAGGAGAATAACAATAATCATACAGAATATTATATTCATAAAGTAGCAGAAAGTATTCTAAGAACTAAGCAAACATGGGACTGGAGAAAGGAGATTTTGCCGATAGCGATGACTGCAATTAGCGATATACACAATAAGTAAGAGGGGGGCTGGAATTTATTGAAGAAAACTAGCAAAGGAACCAAGGTATTATTGGTAGCAAATAACTAGAAAGGGAAAGGTAACAGAATTGGAAGACACCAAGAATTTATTTGGACTGTTGGTTAGAGTTTGCTTTCCCTGTCAAGGATTGATATCAGAGTATAGGTAAACAGAAAGAAATAGCAGGGGGTCCTAAATGAAAAAACAGCACTTGTAGTGTTTTTAGTAGAATCTAGAACAGAAGTTGCCATTGAAAAGGAATAATTAGTACAGCATATCAAACACTGCATGACAACTATAAGAATCAATCAGAGGATGTTCAAAAGGATTGGGAAGAGAGACTGGATAAGCAATTCACAAAGAAACAATGGGGGATATATGTATGTCTCCCACTAAAGATTCCCTGCAGACTATTCTGTCAGGGATACTGAGTGAGCAAACTGGTGTAACTAGGGAAATGATTTTTCTGAGCTGTGATACAGAATCGGAATTGCCTAGACATAGTAACGCCTTGCTGAGTCTAATTATGGTGGCTGCCAAAAAAGCAATTACTAGAAAATGGAAATCAAAATCTAAGCCAACTGTACTAGAAGTAGTGACTATAGTAACAAAGATAAAACTGGAACTGAGATCTTTAAAAAAGGGTAGGAGCAAATTACATATGAAAAAATTGGAACTGTGGGGACAATAGATACAGAGGAGGAATGAGATTTAAAAGAAGGTAGTACTTGAATGAACTATGTAATGTTTGACTGACAATATTTGGGTAGATTATAAGTGATGTAAAATGTTTGCAACTAGGATTATGTCAAAAATAGTTTGTGATGTAAAATGCTTGCATCTGGGATTATGTCAATATGGTTTGTTTTAATTTATATAAATGTATGATTGCCTATGTCATAAGTGATAACTTAATAAAGATGTTTCTTGTTTAAAAAAATAAAAAAGTTTGCTGTAACTGCTAGCACCTTGGTAAGCATTGTTTAAGAACAGCCATACTTTCTAACAAAAAAGGTGAACACCCCCCCCCCAAAGAAAAACCTCCTTTGTATACACTGCTGTGCCATGCGTCCAACACCGTGTTCACTGGATTATATCTTGAAATGGAGAAAACACAAAACACTGAACCTCAAAATATAGATAAAAAAGACTGAATGCAAAAACACTGACTACTAAAAATACTGAATCATGAAATACTGAAAACTTTTCTCTCACTAAACAACAGTTTATAAGTAAACGCCAGCTAGAACACTAAGATCAAGGGTACTCCTGATAGTGGTACTGTTAGAGAAAGGATTTTTAGTAATGTAATGTATAGTGTTGGGGTTAGGGGCAGGGGTAAGAGTAGGGTTAGGGATAGCACACATGAGTAAGTTGGGCATAGAGTCAAAGCTCCTTCTTGCCCACCCTGTTCACAACTTTAGACCTTTATCAGGCTGCAAAAGTGGGGAGGAATAGTGGTCTCTAGAACCTATGCTGTATCAGATAAATCCCACACAAACTGGCTTTAGAATGCTTAGAAAAGTTCTCATTCTACTTAGCTGGGGAGCTGTAGGGTTCACCTGCCTGTTTAGAAGCAGAATGAGCAGTATCTGGATGATTTCAGCCTGCAAAAATGTCATCTAAGATGCCAATTTGTGGGATGACCGAAGACAATTCCTGCATACATGAAGAGAAACTAAGCAGACACAGTAGCAATCTACAACCAAATTTTGCCTTCTGTGCAGGGCATTTGTTGACTTGGACCTGAAAAAGGTTATTTAAGGTGTTAAAATAATGACAAAATATTACTTCTGTACTATAAATTACATTGGATGGAATAGAAATCAGCTCTGTTCCCGATGAGTGATGGGAAATAAATAGAGTTGGTAGGGGGAGTCTATGTACATCAGGTAACTGCTGATACAACAAAAAGGCCAGATTCAGGAGAAGAAGGAGATGAACTGAAGACTGAGTATGGGAAAAGTCTGCTTTCCATGCAGAACCTTGACAATCAGAAGGCTGACTGTCATAACAACCCCAAAAGTTGAAAAATACAAGCTAAATAACACAAAAATTCAAACAACATAACTGCAAAAGTATGTTTCTTCCATAAAGGCAATCCCCTGCAAACACTATCAATATGGAGAGCTGCATCCTGCACCCACCTCCTACCTAAATAATCTAATTTTGAAGTCACACACCAACAGGGAAAAACAGCACGTCTTCTTCCAGAAAATGTGCATCTTCTACGTTAAAAACCATGTTGATTTTTTTCCATTTTAGTAAATGTTTTCATTGTTACAGCAGTGAAGCTTCTAATCATGGACATTCTGCATCGATTCCATTAAGGTCTTTCTGACAAATATTTCAAAGTTAAGATGATCTAAATCTAGCTCAACAGTACAGAGGGATAAGCCCGTATAACTCAGATAACCAGAGTTCAATCAGCAACTCAGTCATTGTAAGACCCAGGTGGGAGAGGATGGCAGTAAGCATCTAACACCGGCCAGCCCATCCTGGGGGGGCAGAGGGGTGGTTCTGGTTGCCTGTTCACTACTAAGCAGGTGAAGCCTTGCAATGCTCCAATACAGCTAGGACTGGGGAAGTAGGATTGGTGCTACCAAGATGGTGACAGTATCCCTCATTAGCACAAGTGAAGGCATGCACATATATGGGTAGAGCACTGTCAGCCCTGTGATGATGAGGGTGCTCAAATCAGCATCCATGGGTAAGGTGCTGAAATTGGTAGATGTTGATGACGGCAAAAATTACCTTTATAGTTTCTTGTTGAACAGCCCTGTCCAGCTGGCTGTACCCTCATGCCGGTAGTGTCTAGTGGAACGGAGTGAATGAACTCAAGACTGACAATCTGGGCAACATTATATAGACTAGACAAGCAAGGAAGTGGAGAAAGGAGATTTTGCCAACAGGAATATGTACAACTAAGGCTACAGAAAATTTACAAGTGATGGCAGGAATTAATTAGAAGCAACTAACAAAAAAACGGTGTTAAAGGGAGCAAATAAGATGGATAAGAAAAGTGAGAGAGTGGGAAGAAGCCAAGCAGTTATTTGACTTGTAGCTCAGAGATTTCCTTCTGTATCAGGGACAGTTGGTGTTATGCAGGCAGAGAGCGAGAGAGAGAGACAGACAGGAGTACTGAATGAAAGGCCCCAGCTCTGGTAGTGTTTTTAGTGGAAGCAAGAACAGAAGATGCTGTTAAGAAAGGGATAATTAGATGGGCTTATACAATATTATGTTGTAACTATATAAGACTCAATCAGACAAGATCAGACAAGACTAAGACAAGATTAGAATAATAAATTACAAAGGAACAATGTAAGTGTATCTGTAAGGTTTCTAAGTATGGTGCAAAGTTAAGAAGATTCAGAGTATTTGAAAGGAAAGGTTTACACACCTACTTTTACATTTCAAGTAAACCTTACATGATTCTTCCTCAAGTGGCCAGCAGATGTTAGAGATGTGAAGGGAATAAAAGAGGACACTGAGAACATGTTTTCTAGAAATGTGGGGAGTTAAAATGAGTTTGACTCTCTACAGAATGTACTGATACAATTACTAAGAAGATATGATATATTAACCAGTTAAATGATGTTACTAAGTTGGTATCTTGGTTTAGAACTGTCTAGACATAGTAAGGTCTTAATAAGCTTACTATCACTAGCAGCCAGAATTGAAAATCAATTATATGATTAAACTTGTTGTAAATGAAGCACTGGGTATTGTAAAAGAAATAAAAAGAAGCTGAAATGGGATCATTAAAAGACGGACGTAATTGTCACCAAAAAAATCTGCACATGAATATATATATATATATATATATATATATATATATATATATATATATATATATATATATATATTAAAAACTACTTTCTTAATTCTAGCTCTTCCCCATGTCAGGACCCTACTTAATTCTGCCCCCCCACCTCTTTATATCCCTCTTTACACTAGATTGTAGACACTCTACTGCTTGTATCCATTGTTAGTAGCAACACTATCATATTTTATCACCAATCTATCTCCATTTTCTGTAATATTATGACTTACTAGTGTAGACCTAAGGCTGATCTTTTTTTTCTCAAAACTCATCAGCTGCTCGCTCAGCATTTTACTCTCTATATACTATTCATGAAACTGCTGTTACTGCAAATTTAGGCAATGTTACAATTATGTAATTTTCTTGCTATTTTAAATGTATGATATAAGTATGTTATACTCTTGTTTTTTTAAATTTTTGCATGTTAAACTCTTGTTAATGTCTTGTGCCTTTTTTTTTCTGGATCTTTTCCCCTCAGGTCTCCTCTGAAAATGGGCCTTTGGCTCAGTTGGACTAACCCAGTTAACAAATGACAAATAAATAAAATAAAAAATAATACAGCAGTTCTCAAATAAATAACTAAAATAAGTAGGCTGATAGAAACTGTGAAGCAAATCAGTGTGTTCTAATGTGCAAAAGTAAAGAACAGAGTTAAGCTGGAAACTGTATGTATAATGCATGTACACAATAATGGGAAGTGTTATTGCGCTGTTTATTTTTTAATTTTTATAGTATATGAGAACTTGTTGCAAATTAACAATGTCATGAATAAATAATCTATTTTAAGATACTGAAAAAACGGTGGGGGGCTGACAGTCAGCAGCAACAAATGGAAAAAAAACATCTAAAAAACTAAGATACTCCAGAAATCTATTTCTAGAAGCCAGGGCAGCAACAAGAAAGGGGTCCTTATTCTTCATCAGGTTATGGTATTACTACCTTAATGTTAATCTTCTTACCTCCCAAAGCATTTGTCACTTATGTGCACTTAATTAAAGGTAAACATCCATATGTTATAAGTAAACAGGGTGATTGGTTACCTACTGCACTCGTTATCCTACTGCTTGGACTGGTGGTTGGTCTGAGCCTTAACTATTGCTTTCTCTAGGAAGAATTTCCAGCAAGAAGATTTAGCATTAAAAAAGATCACTGTCATTTGATAGGGAGGCAAATAACCTCATAACACCCAAATTCATATATGTTAGGATGACACAAACTTCTCTGCTATGGAATCTCTTACAAGGGATGCACTCCTAGCCATGACAGAAGTGCAGAGCCTACCAAAATTTAGAACAAGCCTTTTGATATTTGTTACCAAACAGGTTACCCCTACCTGCTTGGAGCACCCACCTGATCACATAACTGCTTTGTATTAGATACCTTGTTTTCAGTCATGTGATTATGTAAGGTAAACAGTCTTGAGAAAATATTCTGTCTGATTAACCTTCCAGTTAATCACTGCCGTTTCTCTGGCCAGCTTTAATTCACAGCAGGGACAGAACACTATTCAATCTGTCCTTGTTTCTAACAACTCTGTACTTCTTGTACCATCTTTTCTGTTTTCAGTGCAATGAAAAACTGTAATATTTGTATATTTTAACTGCCTGTTTCACTAAACTTTCATCTGTTCCAGCTTCCATCCTTGCTGTTTCTAACAACACTCCACCATTCTCACTGGACTACTGCCTCCTCTCAATGTAAGTCTACTGGTGCTCTATATTTTAACCTTGATAGTAACTTGTTTTTTAATTGTTTTGTTCCTTTTATAGATCTCCTAGCATAAAATCTTATTTCCTTAAGTGGGGGTACGTACCCAGTTTCTATTATGTAATTTATGCTTTGCTTCTAGATGTAATTGCCAAAAGGAATATACATAGGATCATAGGAGGTTACTAGGCTATTGGCCCTGAGGCCTTTATAAGCCTAACCAAAAGCTTAGCCCATGTTTAGACAAATCAGCAACCAATGCCCCTGTCCAGCAGGGACACAGGTGGAATCCCAGGGGTATATTTTCTGTTTCCCATCCAGTTATCCAGGTTGTGCTTAAAAGGGGGTAAAGAGGTACTCTGTGTGATGTGGAGAGGGAGTCTATTCCATAGATGGGGGAATCTCTGGGACACAAATCTGTCCTGCCAACAAGTCTTGTTGATGCCACAGACCAGGTTGAGGCCGAGCCTGTGGGTTACTCGAGTGGAGCTTGACATGCAGATATGCAGCAGTCCCATCAAGGTGGGGTCCATGATTGCCTTGTATGCCAGACAGAGATCACCTCTGAGGAGTCTGTATGAAACTGAGTAGAGGGATAGGGCTTTTAGCCTATCCGTGTATGGTAGATGTTTGAGGCCCTGGATTTTCCTGGTGAGGAACCTCTGTGGTCTGTCCAGCTGCTGCATTTGCTTTGCAAGGTACATGCAAAAAGAGGCATTGTACTCAATAATGGGCCTTATAAGGGAAGAATACATGGATGTTATGACCTCCTTGTTTCTGGATGAGATACCCTTACTTATAAAAGTGGGCCATGTAGCAGACTTTCTGTACAATGGAAGCAACATGGTGGTCAAAAGTCAGGTTGCTATCAACCTGGGTGCCCAAATCCCTCACGATTGATTCCATGCTTAGAATGTTGTTATTAATGTGATAATTGTGGGGACATCACTCTCCCCAAAGGAGATGATGATGCATTTTTTAGTATTTAGCCTGAGGCCTTGTTTCTGGCACCAGTTATTTGTCTGAGTGAGACCCTTTTGGAGGATGTCCACATCACTAGGGGAATAGATGACAGCACCCAGCTTGCAGTCATCTGCAAAACTGGTCAGCCACAGCCCATTGTTTTTGACTTGCACAGAAAAGTATATCCCAAATAACAGAGACCCCAAGGCCGAACCCTGGGGTATGCCACTTGTACGGGTCTACTGCTTGAGGTGGCTTCCCCTATTTTGACTATGTGGGTTCTATCAGTGAGCAAGTTTGCTTCCCATCTGGTAACATATGGATTGATGCCTAGTTGAGAGAGTTTATCTATTATGCCCGAGTGGGGAATAGTGTCAAAGGCTTTGGCCAGGTCAAGGTAAGCGCTGTGCACTGTCTTCCCCTCGTCCATGGCTTTGGAGACTGTCTCAAAGAAGTTGACCAAATTTAGCAGATATAACCTCCCCTTGACAAAGCCGAACTGTGTGGGATCAAGTGTTTAGAGGTTGCCAATGTCCTTGTTAATGAGCTCTATGATAAGCTGTTCCATGGCCTTGCAGATCAGGCTAATTAGGCTGATGAATCTATAATTTCCTGGATGGGTGGATGCCCCACCTTTGTGTAAAGGGATGACAGTGGATGTCCTCAATGCAGATGGGATGAAGCCAGTACTCAAGCTTTGGTTGAATAGGGTGCCTAATGGTGCTGCAAGTTCCTGCCTGAGTTCATGTAGGATGCAGCTTGGGATGTTATCGGGTCCCATGGAGGCTGTATTTTTTGCTTTTGCGAGAGCAGTGATGACCTATTCCCTAGATATAAGGGGAAGGGGGCAGGTACTGGGGATGTCCTGATTTACTGATGGGGGCAGACAGAGGGGTAAAGCTTTTTCTGAATCTGTCAGCCAGCAAGTTTGTTATATCTATGGCATTTGTATATGTGGTGTCCTTGACCACCAGTTCTGAACAGATCTGGGTGCTTCCTTTGAGGTTGCAGACATATGTGAAGAAGGCCTTATGATTGTCTCTAGTAGATGTCACCAATTTGGACTCGAAAGTTGCTTTGGAGGATTTCACTAGTGCTCTTAATTGCTTGTTCAGATTAAGGAGATATTGCTTCCAATTGGGCACCTCTCCTTCTTGGTCTCAGACAGCAATTTTTTTCCTTTTGTTATAGAGTTTATTTATTGCAGATGTCCACCAGACAGGTTTACTCTTCCTTGCAGGGGATGATTTAGTCCTGTCGGGTATTCATGATTCCATGCATCTATATAGATGCTTGTATAGTGCTTTGGTGTAGTTTTGGATATTGGTGCCAGTTCCTACAGAGAGGAAGGTGGCTGTGAAGCTGTTTATACCATCCCTCAGGAGGCTGTAATCAGCTTTAGAGAAGTTTTTATGTCTGATCCTAGCTAGAGGGGGGTTTGGGGAGATGGTGATTTTGAAAGTGACTGCTTTGTGGTCGGATCTTACCAGGGAGGATGATATTATAGGGAAGCTGCAGAGGTTACTCATGTTGATTAATACCAAGTCCAAGATATTATCATCTCTTGTGGGGGTATTGACAGCTTTTTCAAGGCATTTGCATTGACAAAATCAAGGAATCTCTGGGCATTTGTGTTCTGGCATGAGTAGTTCTTCCAATCTATGTTTGGGAAGTTAAAGTCATCCAGGATCAGGGTAAAGGGTTGAATCTTGATAGATTCAAACAGGTCCAAATAGGCAGATTGGGCATCTTGAGTCAGATTTGGGGGCCGGTAGCTAGCTATGATTTAAATAGGGGTCCTGTCAATGGTTAACTGCAACTGGGATGTCTCCTGTGCATTATACTGTTTGACCAGCCTGGAGCTGTGTATGTCTTTAATGTATATTGAAACTCCACCTCCTTTGGCTTTACTGCCCATAGTTTGGGGTCTAAATGTATGACAGGATGATTAACCAGGAAGGCTGGGGTGCTCTCCACAGCTTTGAATCAGGTTTCTGTGACTGCTCAGATGTCAGCATTTTCCAGGGTTAGGAATGCTTGCAGTGAATGCAGTTTCATGTTTAGACTCCTAGTGTTTAGCAGCATAACTTTTAATTGGTGTTTTGTTGAAATTTCTATGATGATAGTTTTAACCTCATCACTTTTCCTAAAAAAAGGCACTATAGGGGAGGCAAGAGCCTTTGCCAGAAGCCTGAAGCCCAGGAGAGACAGAGGCAGGCCATCTCTCGTAAAGCATCATGGCCTGTTGATCATATCTTCCCAGGCTGTCAGGCACTGGATCCTCCTGGAATGACACCAGAAACTAAGTCAATTGTTAAAGTCAATAATTTTCTGTTTGTATTGAGGCATCATTTCAGGGGTGGCCATGGTGGTGCAGCGGTTAGCGTTGCCACCTCACAGCAAGAGGTTCTCTGGTTCGATTCTCAGCTGGGGTGCCTTCTGTGCGGAGTCTGCATGTCCTCCCTATGGTCCTGTGGGTTTCCTCCAGGTGCTCTGGTTTCCTCCCACATCCCAAAGACATGCTGTAGGTGGATTGGATACTCTAAATTGGCCCTAGATGTGAGTGTGTGCGTGTGTGTGCCTTCAGTGGAAGGTTGGGTGCCAGGCTGGCAACTCAACACCATAAAACTCCACTGCCACTCATGAGTGGACAGGTGATCTGCTGTGGCGACCCCTAACTGGGAATGCTGCTTAAGGCTAGGGACATACCTGCCTGGGACACATAATCAGTGAGCTCAATCACATCTCTCTTCATATTGTCCAGACAGGTACGTCTCAAGTAATTTACGCCAACATGGACTATGACAGAGTCATAACAGTACCTGTTGAAAGACTTGAGTGCATATGTAATGTGTCAGATTTTGGCACCTGACAGACAACTAACCATGACTTTCTCCTTATCCAGCCTGGTGAGAGCCACATCTGTGTGTCTCACAATGAAGTCTCCTATGACTAATATGTTGGGTTTATGGTGAAGCCTTAGTGGCTGTGAGGCACATGCATGTGGACTATGCATGGTATGTTGTGTGGAGGGCTGTGGAGATCACGTGTGTTTTGCCTAGGAGGTCTCCTTTGTTTGGGTATGTTTATGTGGAGGACCTCCGCATATGTAGATGTGTGCTGTGTAGGTGTGGGTGGTGTTTGAGACGTAGTGACTGTGTTGACAACCTTTTCGGTGCCAGATATACTGGCTTGACGGGGAGAGAGGTTGGACTCTAGGTTCCTAATGTAATTGCCTCTCACAAATTGTGTTCCTAGGTGGTAGTAGTAGTAGTAGTAGTAGTAGTAGTAGTAGTAGTAGTAGTAGTAGTAGTAGGTGGTTGTCTGTGTACATGAGGCAGTTGCTACACTGTCTCAGGATGCCCATATCAACTAGACTGCCAGGAGAAACTGTAGGAAATTGTCCATCCATATTTGACAAAATCTGAGGGAGAAAGGCCAGGGAGAGCTAAGGGGTGGGCCTAAAGCCCAAGTGCTTAAACCAAAAACTAAGAGCTTAGAATAACACTTAATTTAGATAAGCTATAAACAAGCAGTAATAAATGCAACAGAAAAGATGCAGTTGAACACTTTAGAGAACAGGCAGCAAGTAGCAGGAAAAAACAAAGCAAGATGAAGTAACAGATTAGTAGGAAGAAACACAAATTAGAAAAATATAAGCAGCCGAACAAAGCAAAGTGTTTATATATATATATATATATATATATATATATATATATATATATATATATATATATAAAGTACAAAAGGGAGAGAGCAGGAACAGAAGATAATTCAAGGTTAAGGGACTAAGAGGTTTGGCCTTCCCAAATGATCTCTGTGTTTGGTAGAATGAGCTAAAGAGATGGAACTGGGAGGAGTGTCCCAGATCAAGTTTACAGTAGGGGCGGGCAACTACAAAAGCCCCCAACTTTAAGAACACAGCAGCAATACGGTGGGAGGGTGGGAGAAAAAAAAGTTTCAGCACAGATCAGTAAACAGAATTCTGCCAGCAAATACATAAATAATTCAGTCAAGTAAAACAGTTAAAGTGCCAAAAATATACTTATCAGTTCTATATTTCCAGATTGTTTGAGACGCACTCTCAGTCAGAACACAAGGAGATTCTAGCAATGATATGCAGGAATTTACAAAAAGGCAATATTTTTATACCAGTAAGACAAAAGCCAAGCCTTGAGACAATTGAATAACACAAAAGCTGTGATACAGAATTGTTTGTGAGTAACCCACTATTTTACTATGCTTTTATACGTTTGAATTTTGTACCATTTTTACCATAACCACATTTATTTCCTGCATATATACACTTTGAAAGATCCATGATCCAGGGCAATAATATGTTTTTATTTTTGCCTATGGTCCAGTCTGCAACTGGAATGGATCCACTTTCAATCAGCCTGCTTATCCAATTAACAAAGAAATAAACAGAAATAAATAATCAAATAGGCTCACTGTTAAACTTACATATGGTTTCATTTATATAATCAAGCATCATGTTTCGTGTTTGAATTTGGAATGAACTCTTTATATTTATGTACTGTATACTGCCACACTATTACCTTTTTATTTATGGGATGAGCCTGAAAATGGTCCATGTAGATCAGTGCCCTAACCTGGTTAACAAATGGTAAACAAAGATATAAATAAGCTTGATGCCAAAAGGACAATGTTGCTGAGGCTACTTGGCCATACGATGTTATATCCTAAAAATTCATTACAGGACAGCTACAGATAGGCTGTATGCCCTTTGAACTTGATACTCACTCATGTTAGGGTAGAGCAGTTGCAGGCACTACTCATCCTTACAATACTGCAAACTCTAATAATTAACGGCAGAGTTCTGGTCCTAATGATGAGTACTGTAAGCAAAAAATATACAACTACGATGACAGGTCAGTACCATATACTAATTTACTCAGCCCAGACAAAGCAACATGTGAGACTATAGTCAATTATCATTAAGAGGAACACATACATTTATATTTGTTGAGAAATCAAAGCAAACCATTTTCAGCCTTTTTAAAATGCAATATGACACAAAAAATACCTGCTCTTGAACATATTTCATCTACTAGCCTCTTGAAGTATTCTGGTAGGTCAGAGTACTGTTCTCCATAAGAAATTACTTTAATTCCCTTGTCTAGCATGTCTTCCCGAAGTTTTTTAAATCCATCCACATCTTCTCTCCTTACTAGCATGAAATGTTCCAGGTCAGATTTGTGTTTGACAGCTTCCAAAAATAGTGCCTGAAAAGTGGTGTCATCTACTGTCCGTCCACATCCCAAAAAAAGGAATGACTTGTTTTCATACAGCTTCTGAATCTCCCGCTTAAAGGAAATAAAACAAGTGATGTCATAACTAAGAAAGTTGTTGTTGATTTTCACCCACTGCATAACTATGTACATCATTGGTATAAATGGAAATGTCTAACAAATCTAATTACCTAACAAACATATTACAAATCAAAGAATATTTGTGAAAGCTCTAATTCTTGGATAACAAATAAAAAAAAATCCCTTCATCTAAAAATACTGATAACACCTGCAAAAGAGAATCAGTATTTTGAGATGCTGTGCTTGTCACAAGATACTTTCAAATCAGAAACAGCCATCAAGAGAAGTATTACTAATCAGCTTTCCTAAAAAAATAATTTTGTCTTTATTATGGAAGAAATGGTACTTTGTGACATATCCTTTACATCATCTGCCTCTTAGGATCAGTACCTTCCAATCAAATGCAAATCACCACAAAACTAGGAGATGCCAAAAGATAATGATATATAATCCGTTAACACTACAATTGTATTTGGTATCCGACAATTTTACATTAAACTATGATGTTTGTCTCTATCTAAATCAGAAGAGGTACAAAACTGTGTTACAGAAAGGATTATGTTGCTCGTTTGATGGGGGTGATTCCTCTTTTCCTTTTTTGAGACCTGTAATTTTTTTTTCTCTTTGTATAAGAAGTAAAAACAGTAAGCAGTTGTACAATATATCAAAGTACTTTATTCCTACTGAGGGCTAACAATGAGAACTAACTGCTCAATAAATTGTGCTGAGGTATAACCACTTAAAAAGAATTAGGCATTGTGAAATAATATTCTTCTCAAGATCCCTTAAGGTTTGTGTCAGACATTTGGCAACTTAACATATAGGGCTAAGATAATGACTTCCTTATGGGCTTCATCTTTAAACCTGGGTTTGATTTCTACAGTTTCTGACAAGTTACTTAAACAGACAGTGTTCCTTACTCATCCTTAAAAGCAATTTTTCCAAACACCAATGACCCTGGACAAAATGTGTCAGTAACTAGGACTGCATTAGCAGAATATTTTCTGAAAAAAAAATAAAGTACAACATTCCTTGAACACTAAAAAAATAATTGATTACAACTTTTAAAAATGCATGTACATTAACATTACAGAGACAGTAGAAATGCAACAATCACCTATGAAAAATCTCTTACCAGAGCAATGGCATATTTATTTATTTATTTTGTTTACCAGCATACTACAGAGATCACAACAGACCATTTGAAAGCATAGCCCAAGTAAAGAAATTTGCACTAAAAATAAAACAGAAAAAAATCACAATAATCCCAGAAGACAGGGAATTCCATAGACAATTGAAAGAATATATAAATATTATTAACAAAGTACAAAAAGAAATGTAGATTAATTTTAGTAGTAAGTATGAGAAGGAAGCAGCAAGTAAGATCAGAGGGTCAAAGTAAAAGTGATGTAGGTGATGAGGGAGTTAGGTGATGTATCCAGTGGAAAAGCACTGTAGAAAATATACTCGGTACTGCCACAGATATAACAAGGATGGGGCAAAGGGAATGTCTGTCTCAGATGCATGCTATTAGGAACTGCAATTATTACTGCAGTTGTGCCACTCAGTCTCTGCAAGCAGTATTGGCAATTATGTAAAACTTCACGGTTAGCATTGCCGCCTCACAGCAAGAGGTTCTCCGGTTCGATTCTCGGCTCGGGTGCCTTCTGTGCGGAGTCTGCATGTCCGCCCTGTGGTCATATGGGTTTCCTCTGGGTGCTCCGGTTTCCTCCCACATCCCAAAGACATGCTGTAGGTGGATTGGACACTTTAAATTGGCCCTAGGTGTGAGTGCATGCATGTGTGTGCCTTCTGTGGAAGGTTGAGCACCGACCGGGCTGGCAACTCGACACCGTAAAAAACTCCATTGCCAATCATGAGCGGACAGGTGATCCACTGTGGCGACCCCTAACTGGGAAAAGCCGAAAGAAGAAGTCACAATTATGAAATGTGGCTGCTTAAATGACAGTTGGTGTTTGCACTAGGAATTGTAGCAAGGAGCTAGTACAGAAATGTAGCTGGCTCAACTATCCTGAGATAGTACCACAATCAAGTGAAGAGCAAAAAAAAAGTCTACTCCTTCTACTGGCAAACTAACAAGGTGGCCAGATACAAGACCCCCCCCCCCCGCACCATTTCTGCTTTCTATCCCTACCCTCCTACCTCTCGTTTTAGTAAAAAAAAGTTTTTCTGTTTAAATGTAGCAAACAGTTGCTACAATTTATACCATGCACAGAGTGCCATGGCACTAAAGTTTTAGTTAAAAAAAAAGAAATATTTTCTCTTTTAAACTGTATCAGTTGCTTCCTACAAATGTAGCAAGTAGCTACTTCAGTTTATTTCCTGCATGGAGTGCTACAGCACTCAGGTTTCAGTTGTTTTTTTTTCTTTTTTACTTTTAGACTGAAGCAAACTACTTGCTACAATGTAGCAAGCAGTTGCTACAATTTAGACCACACACAGAACATTGTAGCACTTTGGTTTGACAAAAAATGCAATGCTGGATTTTAAAGACTGTATTTCACTGAAGAGTGATCAGGAGTTGGGATGATGGATTGGATGGCCAATCACGCCCCCTAACACTATGTGCTTGGGGCAGTTCCCCCCTTCACCCCCACCCTAGCTAAACTACTGTGCTGGTATAAGTGTTTGATATATTTTAGCACAGAAGTTTTAAAAAATGGTATTATGCTGATACATAACAGCTCTTTGCCTATCCCGAAGAAGCTTTTTTTTAATACAGTCATTGAATTGTAGCAAGAAGCTATCATAGCTCTTTGCTACAGTTTAGCAGACGTGGGAACAAAGTGCCATTTTGTACAACATACTGGACATACTGAATGTTTCTTTGCAAAGCAGAAAATCTTTTTTTTCTTTGATTCTTAACTTTGAGAGGGCATTTTTTTTTTGGTCATCAACTTAAATCTGAAACGTGGAGGCACCTAATCAGGGATATTACTCAGTGTATCAATCAGTCCTTTATTGCTATGAATCGTGCACCCCAGATAGTGCAGACCACAGCTGAAAGTATAGTATGGCACAAAGGAAGTCTGAAATAGACTCATTTCATTTAATTTAAACTTCTACAATGTGCATTAACATTTTGAACTGAACTATCTGATTAACGTGCCAATGAAACACCACTGTAATTACCACAACAATGACTCAATCAACAGTAGAAAATACACAACTTAAAATCATCTAAGCAACATGTAAAATAAATTGTAACATGCCCCTTAAAATCCTAGCAGAGAAAAATGGATGTTACCTTTTTTATTACTTTTGGGATAAGTTATTTTTAATTGTACAGTTCCTGTATGACTTATCTTTAATGTCTTCTGCATGCTAACTGTTCTATAGAATGTGAGGGGTGAAGAATGGCTGTCAGAAGGGAAGAGAAGGTTTTGTTGGCAAGTTTCCAGTACAGACTAGTTTTGATCACTGGCGACCTGTATTTTACAGAAGTCTAAACTAAAGTTTCTATTACTGAAAATGTGGGTTTGTGTTGTTTATTTCCAACCATGTGGATGTAAAAATACAGCAAACCTTTGTATTTTCAGAAAAGAAAAGAGTTGCACAAACATACTGTCAATACAAAATATATTGTTAGTTGTTGTTGTTGTGTCTTTCGGCTTTTCCCGGTTAGGGGTCGCCACAGCGGAACTCCAGTCCGCTAATGATTGGCAGTTGATTTTTATGTGCTGAGATGACAGCCCTAACGCACAACCTTCAATGAAGGTACACCCATTCACGCATATCTCCACGCAGAAGACGCTCTAGCTGAGAGTCGAACCGGTCAGCATCTTATTGTGAGGCGACAACTGTTAGTATGCCTACTAAAAGGACAAGCGTGGTGTGCTATAATCAGCAGTGCATGTAACTCTGTAAAAGCAAGTCCACACACACTTATATAAAGTGACTGGAAATGTAGGAAGCAGTTCTGTCTGTGCTACTTATAAAGTGTCTTCAATGCTGTCAGCTCTGTGGTACAGAGGGATGAAGCCTTGATGACCTGCCACTGACCAGTAATCTGCCCACTGGAGTAGCAGACATGGGATGATGGTAGTGAGTTGTTAATGTAAACTTGCCCATTCCAAGGAGAGAGGAGCAGGTAGGGCTGCAATTGTACTGACAAAAAAGCATAGCTTGTATGTACTGGGTACATGTTAGAAGCAACTGGGCTATGTGAGGTATAACTGACACACAGCACACATATAGCTGGAGTCAGACAACAGGCGGGCCAATATTTTCAGCCAAACTTTTTGCTGCTTTTGAGTTAAGGCTCAGTCAAGAAACCTTAATGGCTGGCTGCATACCAATCTCCCATGATCAGCACTCACATTACAAGGAATAAATAGGGCAAATGGGTCACAGAAGGGCTGATGACTTGTTGACAGTAGACATAAAATTATATTATCAAAGAAACAAAGTAGTTTCAATACAGTTATAGTCTCCATGTCTCTTTCTCCAAACACAAAGGAAAAAGTGGTGAATTTATTACTGCTCAATATCTGAGTTGTCTGGCTTCTGCTACATACCTACAATCAACTGCATTACTAGCTGAGTTAAGTACAAACTTGCAGTGTTAAAGATTGTACTGCATTTTATTTTTATGTGTATTTAATTGTTTCACTGAATATTTTGGTCTGTGTCTGTCTGTAGTTATTTATTTTTCTATTTAATTGTTTCATAGAATACTGTGGTCTCTCTCTGTCTCTGCACTTAGTTTTCTGCCCACCCTCCCTGTTCTTGTTCTGGTATTAATCTTGGTGGCTTTGGAATTACCCACCCCTCCTGTAAATTTGTGTTTGAACACTCCTCCTGGGCCTATCTCATTTTCTCACTCAACCAAGTATAGTGAGATCATATTTTGACTTCAGACACTCCTACCAGTCCCGTCTGTTCAGCTCTATCCCAGCTCTATTCCAGTCTAGTGTCACTAGCTCATTCTACCTAATACAGAGAGAACATTTGTGAAGGGCAAGCCACTTAGGTCCTTAATTTTAAATTATCTTCTATTTCTCCTTTCTCCCTTTCCACTTTCCAAACAAAAAAAAATTCTAAGCTTGTTTCCTGCCTTTCCTGCACCTAGTCTAGTCCAATGCTATATCCAGGACTATTTGTAAGCTTCTGAGCCCCCAAAGCCTTTCTGTGTTGGAAGGAAGCCTTCTAGCCTATTAGTGGGAGTGGTAAGCACTAGGTAATCTATATACCACAAGAGTGGTTTCTGGTCCAGAAATTGTAGTTTATTGGCTGTTTGGGCCATTTTTCCATCTCTTTCAACTTTCTGGTTTAAAAGCCTGCATTTGGGCTTGTTTCCCACCTTTCCTGTAACTAGTCTAGTCCAGATACAGATTTGCTGTATCCAGGACTGTTTGTAAGCTTCTGAGTCCCCTAAGCCTTTCTGTGTTGGAGGAAAGCATTCTAGCTTATCAGTGGGAGTGGTAAGAACTAGGTAGCCTATCTATCACGAGATCCAGGTACAGATTCTTAGTTTTAGCACTTGAATTTGCTTATTCGTGCTCAGCACTTGTTCAGAACTTGTTGTTAGCACTAAATAAGCTACAAATTACTACAGCACTCAACCTTCCTCTTTACCTAGAGGAAAACAGTTTTTGTACTTACTTTCCTCACTTGCTTAGAGAAAAACAGTTCTTATACTCACTTTCCTCACTTGTCTAGCAGAAAGTAGTTTTTTATTCAGGCATGTCCAAGGGTCAGCTCCCAGTGTTCTCTCCTGTCTATCTGATGAATCTGGACATCTTGAGGCAATGTAGCAATTGCCTCATGTACACAGACAACTCTCTCCTCCTACCACCCAACACCACAACCTGTAAGAGATGCACTTATCTAGCCAAACTGGAGGTAAAGCTCACTCCAACCAAGACTGAACTTGACAGTCAAGAGGAGAAGGTAAACACTTGCACCACACTACACTCATCACATAGTCCCACTAAACCTACACCACCAAAATCCACACATAAAAACACAAAAACATTCACAGAGGCTCTCAATAACAATCTGCTCAAGCAACAGAGACCTCCAAAGCTGAAACGCAAGCAACCTTCATCCCCCAACACAACCCAAATGACACACAGCCCACAGATTCAGTGTGCCAATAAACCACAGCCCATAAGGCAAACCAACATACCCAACACACTAATCATTGATGTTCCACTCACCAGGCTAAACAAAGAGATGGTTACTGCCAGCTGCGTGTCAGGTGCCAGGATCCGCCATATAACCCATGCACTCAGGTCACTCCACAACAAGTACAAATATGACTGTCATTGTCCATGTTGGTGTGAACGACCTGAGACATATCTCCCTGGACTACATGAAAAGAGACATGGAAGAGCTCTCTGATCTTGTAGCCCAGGCAGGTATGACCCTAGCCCTGAGTAGCATCCTGCCATCGCCCAGAATGATACCGCAGTACAAGGACAAAATGATTGACTTCAACAATTGACTAAGCTTCTGGTGTCATTCTATCCAGTATCTGTCTGCTTGGGACGACATGGTCAACAGACCACGATGCTTTGCCAGAGATGGCCTGCACCTGTCACCCCTGGGATTCCGAATACTGGCTAAGGCTCTTGTTGTCCCTATAGTGCCTTTTTAGGCAAGGTTCAAATGACAAATTCACCACCATAACAGGAACAGGCAAGCAAAAACTGTGGGTAATGCTACTCAGTGCTAGAAGTCTAAATCTCAAAATGCACTCCTTAAAATGGAGAACATCGATATCTGTGCAGTGACTGAGACCTGGTTCAAGGCTCTAGAGAGCACCCCTGCATTAAGGCTACAACTCATACCACACTTTTTGGCCATCTAACCTGGACCAGAACACCAAAGACAGAGGTGTGTCCATATTCATTAAGGATATCCACACCTCTAAGCTAGTTGCTCAGCATAATGCATCTGAGGTTATCCAAGTGCAACTAACTCTGGGCAAAACTGCAATCCAAATTGTAGCTTGCTACAGACCCCCCACCATGCCCCAGGATTCCCACTCCTCTTTTCTTGATATACTGGAAAATATTAGGGTTCAACCAAACATCCTAATAATGGGCGATTTCAACTACCCCAACGTTAACTGGGAAAACTACTAATGTACCAACTCCTTCACTCAACGCTTCCTAGAATTCATAAATTACAAAAAGCACAGGAATCCACAAACCCAAAAAAATCCGATCTCTAGAAGCAAGTAGGACTGATAAAATAACGCTCTTTATTTGAAGAATCACGTTTTCGCTCTGCAGTTGCAAGAGCTTCCTCAGCTAATAACAAATGGTTCTATTTTATTTATTTTATTAATTTGTTATTAGCTGAGGAAGCTCTTGCAACTGCAAGAGCGAAAACGTGATTCTTCAAATAAAGAGCGTTATTTTATCAGTCCTACTTGCTTCTAGAGATCGGATTTTTTTAGAATTCATAAATTCCAATGCCCTGAATCAACTTATCCACACTCCCACCAGGGGCAACAATATCCTAGACCTAGTCATTACCAACATGAGTGACCGATGTTCCACACCTGAAGTCAACTCCTCATTGGTCAGATCAGACTATAAGCTAATCACGCTAGATATCTGCATCCCGCCCCCACCCACCATTAAGGAAACCATGGTAAAAAATTTCTCCAAAGCCAACTTCATGCTTCTTAAGACAGAAGTGGCAAACTTCATGACACCCATGCAGATGGACAGTACAATTACGACTGCTGAATCCTACACAAATGCACTCTATAAGCACTTACAAGAGTGCATGGATCGTTCTATCCCAAACAGAACCAAGACAGTATCCTCCAAAAAAGGAAGTCAATCTGATGGTCCCCTGCCATACACAAACTATACAACAGAAGGAAGAAACTGTTGCAAAAGAAAGTAAAATCCCATGAGTGGAGGAGCACCCTGGTCAGCCTCAGTAAGAAGCTGAGATCCCTTATAAGATCCTCCAAAGCTAGCTACGAAAACAAAATCACCACTGATTCTAAGGGCAACCACAAAGCATTCTAAAGCTATGTCAAGAATCTCAATGGCAACACTCAGAGCTGCTCTGAGTTACAGCACAACAGTACAAAAATTACAGAACCAACTGATATTGCCAACATCCTGGCAGATAGGTTCAGTGCTAACTTTACCCCCCTCTCACCCCCTAAAGGGCCCATATCTATACAGGATGAATGCAGAGTCCCTGTAATCACATCTATGCAGGTAAAAGCTGCACTCTCTAAAACCAAAAACACAGCATCCATGAGACCAGACAACATCCCAGGCTGCGTTTTACACGAACTTCAGAACAAACTGGCTCCCCACCTAAGCACCATGTTCAATCATAGTCTCACATCAGGCTTTGTGCCCACTGAATGGTGCACAGCAACAGTTATCCCACTCCACAAAGCGGGAGCCACCACTGATCCTGGGAGCTATCGCCCTATTAGCCTGACGAGCCTGGAACATATCATCATGGAACTCATAAACAAAGACATTGGTAACCACCAAACTCTGGATCCCACCCAGTTCTGGTTTGTGAAAGGCAGATCGTGCCTTCTGAACCTGATCGACTTCTTTGAGGCAGTCACCAAAGCCATAGACGAAGGTAAGGTGGTTCACACAGCCTACCTTGACCTCACCAAGGCTTTCGACACCATCCTCCATTCTGGAATTATAGCTAAACTCACTAAACTAGGTATAATTCCTACGTCACAAGATGGGTTGCCAACTGGCTCACTGACAGAACCCACAATGTAAAAGTTGCAGACTCCAGATCTGACTTCAAACCAATGACAAGTGAAGTACCACAAGGTTCAGTCCTGGGACCTCTCCTGTTCGGTATCTACTTCTCTGAAGTACAGGCTAACACAGAAGGCCTCTGGCTAATGAAGTTCACAGATGACTGCAAACTAGGAGCCATAGTCGAGTCCCTAAATGATGTGGACATCCTACAGAAGGGCATCACTGAGACAGATGCCTGGTGTCAGAGACATGGCCTCAAGTTCAGTGCCAAAAAGTGCATTGTCATCCCCTTTGGTAAAAACTTTGTACCCATGAACTAGCACATAAATGGCAGTCTACTTAATGCTGAATGTGTGATAAGAGACCTTAGGACCCAGGTGGACAGTAGTTTCTCCTTTGATAATCACATCGCCACAGTCGTCAGGAAATCCTTCTATGTGGGACACCTCATCACAAAAGGGTTCTCATCCAGAAAAAAAGAAGTAATTGTTCCCCTCTACTCGGCACTCATTAGACCCATTATAGAGTACAATGCCCCTTTTGGAATGTACCTCATAAGACATCTGCAGCAGCTGGAAAGGTCACAGAAGTACCTCACAAAGAGGATTACTGGCCTCAAACAGATGCCCTACACTGACCGCCTCAAAAAGCTCCAGCTTTACTTCGTAGCATATCGCCTACTCCGAGGTGATCTCTGCCTAACATATAAAGCTATGTCAAACCCAGAGCTGTTGGACATGCTACACCTAAAGAAATCCCAATCCCTCAGAGCTACACGCTCTAGGGACCTAAACCTTGTCATCACAACAAACAGGACATGCTGGAGGGATAGATTCCTGTCCCAGAGACTTCCTATACTCTGGAACAAGCTACCCATCTATGTCAAGCAAAGTTCCTCATTAGCGCTCTTGATAAGTGGGTAGGAAATAGGAAATACACCTCGGAGATCATTTCTGTGGCTCTGCTCGCCAGGGGCACAGGAAATTAACTTCCTTGGGTGGTGTAAGCCAGGGAACTTTGTTGGCTAGGCTTACTTAGGCCCCTTGGGCCGATAGCCTAGTACCTACCTAAGGAACCTATGAACCTATAAGAATTTTGAATGGTTGGTTGGGAAGAACAAAATTATTTAAACCTAAGTTGGAACCATGGTCTGCAAATGCAGAAATAACTCAGCAATTTTTCAAGTCACACAAACTTAAAAATAAATCTTGAGACCTGACTGTTAAAAGGCTAAATGGCTAGCCTGAACTACTGGTAAACCCAGAAAGATTTCATTTTAATCACTGCAACCAGAGGCCTTATGAGGCAATGACAGAGGATGCTGAAATGAAACAGTATGCTGCAAACTATGAATCTAGTTAGAGTTTGGATGAAGCACTTTGACTTCCAATTAGCATTCACAATGAAGCTTACCAGAGAGTGTTATTTCTGAACTGAATATTTTCCAGGCTATTCAGGATTTCCCTAAGTATGGAGACTGTACCCATAAATGTATTATCAATTTATTTTTGTTTGTTTATTCACATTTTACTTACTGGTATGTCTACTGGGTTTTGGTCTATTTTCACTGTTGACCTAGGAAGCACATTATTGCAATTATAATAGAAAGAGAAGTACGGTAAACTCTCTGTTAACCGGCACCCATGGGGATTGGTAGATGCTGGATAACTGTAGTTTCTGGTTGCTTGAGATGTACTATTAAAAATAGGCCTGACTAAAACTGTACTCTATACTATTTGTTTGGTTTGACTTGCTCTCAGGTTGGGGAGAGGGAATTTATTCCTATCTTCCTTTTTAAAACCATAAAACTCTAGAAACATAAGGTATGTTTCTGCTGGGGGAAAACAGAAAGTGCAACACATGAAAATTGTACTGCATTTCTTTGATAGTTTTTGCCGGTTGCTTGAGTTCTGGGTAATTGAGTTTACTGTATAACAGTATCCAAACAAGTAACTTATACAAAAAGCAACACAAACAAAACAGTTAAAAATGAGATAAAAATGGCATATAGTATTTACAGTTTAATTAGACTTTCCACTATCAGATCATTAAAGATACAAAACATGCGAGGAAGCATGATACTTAGATTGGCTCTGTGCAGAAATTATGAAGTTAAAGACCAATCCTCCAAAAATTAAAAAAAATTGTTAGTGATACAACAGTAAAAATCATGGTCCAAAAGTCTGTATTTATAAAGAAACAAAATGATACAACTGTGTAAATGTTAGGTATATAACACAAACACATTCCAACAAAGCACATTCACAAGTGAAAAACAATATAATTCTTTTCAAGGCAAAACATTAAAATTATATGGAAAGATGAACAAATGTGAGCATGACACTACGTAACTAATATCTTTGATACATTATTAAAAAGACAAAAGAACTGCTTCTGTATGCATCTATTACAAATGACAAATAGGCAGCCATGGAAAAAGATATAAGTGCCTCATAGTCTGCTACACCAGAACAAATGTCTAATGCTTTGTTTAAAATGAAATGTTTACAGAAAATTACTATGAAGCTTAAAATGTTCATAGGTAAGAGTCTGACTGTGTTAAGTGGAATAATGATTGCAGTATGCTACAAAAACAATAAATAAATAAATATTCATTCACTTCATTTGTGGTAAAAGGTGATGGGCCAGCTTTGTGTAGGAAGATTTGGTTGCAGAAATAAGTGTTAAATGGAAATTAAATTTAGTTTGTGAATCAGATTGTCTTGTGTGTTAAAATCAGTATAAGAAATCCTTGATTTGCAGGAGGAAGTATTTCATGAGGAACTTGTAACACTTTTACGTTTTAAAGTTACCATTTGGTTGAGGGAGGATGCTGCACCAACATTTTGCAAAAGTAAACCACTGTCACCTATCACTTGCAATGAAGAAAGATTAGAGGAAGAGCTTGAAAGGAATGAGAAAAAAACATATTATTAATCAAATGAACCTTGTTGAATGGGCAGTAGCAAATGTTAATTTTGTAAAAAGGGGTAATGATTATGTCATACACATCTGTAGTGGTAGCTGGTGAATCAAACCACAGTGGAGGGGCTGCAGGAAGCAAATTATTAGGTGGGGCTAAATGGAATGGGGCAGTGCTGTATTATGGCACTGTCAACTCTGAGCATGCTTGCAATTTTACACAAGTAACTTGTCATGTACTACTGCATAATCTAAACAGACTTCCAGCAGTAGCCTTATTCTTCAGAATAGATGCTAGAACTACTCTGAGAAACATCATTTGCTTGAGACAACAGAATGGAACAGTTTAATGTTTTTACATTAACTGCTTCCTTCCAGAAGTTGCATTACATCATCTTGGAATGTGTTTTAGCAGCATGGTTTTGTAATATTACTAACCACTGAGGAGTTATTTTCTAATTAAGATTGTTTGTTGGATTTGGGAACCTCTGACTGGCCCATGAAAGTTGAATCAAGAATCCCATGCTTCCTTTTTCATTCTAAATTATGGGCATAATGAACTCTTTTCAAAGTTTGACACAACAAACTATTTTGTACAGTGACTGTAGAAATAAAAAATACAGCCTGCTTTCCCAAAAAAACTGTACACTAAGTCTCCGATTATCTTCCTGTGTGCAAGGGCGCCCGCAGGGAGGTGCAAGGGGGTGCACTTGCACCCCCCGGAACCGGCTGGCCGAGAAATTAATTTAATTTTAATTTTAAAAAAAAAGTTTTTTTTTTAAAGTGCATTCCTCTTTAAGAACACCCTTTGCATCCCATCCAATAGCACAGACGCAACAGGTGTTTGCGACCTGTTTTCATCTTCAGTGTCTGTGCAACCAATGATTTACGTCTTTGTCTTTCGCACCTACTGTAAATCTGAATTCCAGAGGACGTTCGGACTGCGGACGAATGTAGAAGTGAGAAAGGTAGGTGTCAAATGGGCAATATTGTGTGCCAAGAGATGCTAGAAGCTCAGTAGTCCTGACAGCCATTAAAACTAATTTTATAAGTTTGATAAAGTGTTAATTAGTCTCCGAACTTTGTTCTGTGAGGTACGCTACAGCACAGCATTTTACATTCTCTGTATCCTTTAGTGATTCGGTAATGATCACAGCATGGATCCTGGAGAGGAGATCCACAACTTCTATCTTTTTCTTGTTGTAAGTGTTTGCTCATTGTTGATTTAGGAAAGCCACTATGAGCATGAGCATCCCTGAAGCTCTTGGGTTATGCCTTGTGCATTTTAGACAGCTGCGAGATGCTATTAGATGTGAGGTATAAAGATTGCAAATTTACTCCCCTGCAAACTTGTCCAAAAGTGATTCAGTAATTTTGTTTGCTAACTTTAATTATCCACATCTAGGCTGGGAGCATTTTCGTGCTTTCCTTTAAACTAAGAAACAAAGTAAAAAGGTCAAGTCGACAAAAATGTAAACAGCAGACATCTAGCGTCCTTTTTTAAATTTAGGATCCACTTAGTTACTGACAGAGGGCAACACAGCAGAGGAAATTGGATGTGGTACCTTTGAAATATTGTGTAGGCAAACACGGGGAGCGTTTATTTCCATAATTAGGATGCAACTGAGAAATGACTTTTCCTAAAGGTAAGAACGTTCCTAGTGGGTGGTCTACAGGTATAAACAGCGGTAAAGGTAATCCACAGAGGCATCCTTGTGCTGTGAAGCAAAGGCGCTGATCTAAACAGCAGTACATTAAACAGAAATAATAGTTTAAATGTTTCAGTAGGAGTCTAGGATGTGTGTGTGTTTAAGTGTTTAAGAGGTGTTTTTTGTGTGTGTGTGTGTGTGTGTGTGTGTGTGTGTGTGTGTGTGTGTGTGTGTGTGTGTGTGTGTGTTTAAGAAATAGGTAGGTAGGAGTCTGTGGATGTAAAAAGTAGGTAGGAGTGTGTATGCGTGCATGTAAGAAGTAGGTAGGAAAAGGTAGGTGTGTGTATGTGTGTTTTAAGTGTGTAAGAAGTAGTTCCTACTCAAACAGCGCTGCTTATCCTAGGCAGGGTTATGCGGTCAGCTCCCCACAGAACAGTAATAGCCAGCAGTACTATATTGGTACAAGACTCCAATGAATATGATATTAGTAAGAAATGTTGACAGGTCATGTCACTGTAACTCTTTTTGCAGAAAACTTCAGGTGGTGCTTCTGAATTTGTAACCTTAATCAATAGCAGAAGACAAAATAGCCAAGACTTCTCCTCCTCTTTAAAAAGAGACTAACAGGTTATGTGGATTATGTTTGGTTAGGCAAAGAAGATATTTTAGAAACTGTTAAATATTTGTTGTCAGTTCTTCAAACAGGTTTATACACATGCTGCAATGCCCACACTTTGTGCAGCTGTCCAAAAGCACTAGAGAATCAATGCAACTTTAGACTGGACATCCTCATGCCTTTTTATTTTTCTTGTTCACTTGTCTACATACTAGGGAACCCCAGCTTCAAACAAGAACAGCACTTGTTAGTCTGGCCACTTGTATTACAGTTCTCCAGCAGTCTTTCTAGTTTCTGAAGCATTACATGTATTACAGACTAACAGAGTTACCATATCATTTAGTCTTTTTGTGGAGATTTGTTGTTCAGAAATGTTATAGCTGAGGGAAGACAGCTTTATCTCAATTTAAAAAGTAACAATTAAAAGATCAGGAAAGCATCAATATGACCTCTTGAACTAAGATTTTTATTGCCAGAACTGCTGAGCTCTGCAAAACATGCATCTGAATCTTGACTGTTAGAATCCTTGCATCAAAATAGGTATCACATACAGTGAAAATTACAAGTGTCAAAGAAAGGCAAAAGAACATTTCACAGTTCTCTAAGAACTATTTGTTCATCTGAATATCGTTCAAAACAATTTTCCTGTGCAAAATATTTTAGACAAAAACCTTATTAAAACAGCCGCACGTAGGTTTGGCATTGCTAGCAACAGAATAACACAAAGTCAGCACTAAACATTGATTAAATTTTGCATAACTAGATTTATAGCTAGACATTTATCCTTTGATGGTGACTGTTGGATGATTTCTTTCCCTTGACAACATAGTCATTTTAGTGTAGTGGTAAATCCCAGTACCTTGTCATGCTTTATTATCTGTATACTGTGTCCCTTAATAACTTTGTCATGGAGAACATAATATTTACTACAGGTTTAAAAAGACATGGCTTACTAATTTACAGATATGCAGAGAGACATGCACAGTATTTTTAACTGTTATGTTCTGGTGTATATGCATTTTTATTATATGCTGGAGTCTTCATTGCTGCTTATCGAGAAAAGCTGTTTTCTGGAGTCTAAAGGTTAAAAAGAGGTGTTTTATGCACTTCAAGGACTGTGGCAAGTTATAAGCAGTTTACAAATCATAAAAGATTATCTTCTTCCCCTGTCATACTGTATTTTTATTTATTTTTTTTATCAGTTAACATTAAGTAATGTGCACTCAGTTACAGAATAGTATAGTAAATTCACACAGAGTGATCAGGAAAGAGTTAAGTATCTGTTAGAGTATGTTATGTGTTAATGATTTGAAATTTTGATTTTACAGGATTCAGTCTTATAAACTAGTAAGCCAAAAATTGGTATAGTAGAGTTTATCCAGTGTTATAGATTATTTATCTGTTACCTGGAATTCTTGAATGGGCAGACAAAGAAGGGAAGAATGTAGGCAGGTTATCTGCACAGAGGAGTAGTAAGTACTCTGCAGTATGGACACATGAATGTCATTAAGGGCCATGCACTGGGGAAACTGTTTTTTATATATGGATAGGCCACAAGCTAAAGGTCTCTTCTACCATCAGAAGATTACTGTGCTAGCATGTTCTTCTCTTTTTCATGAACTGGAGAACGAGGAGGCATGCAGTCTCATGGCAGATTGAAGCACTGACAGGTAATAAAAGGGGAAGCCGTGGTGGCACAGCGGTAGCATTGTTGCCTCACAGCAAGAGGTTCTCCTGCTCAATTCTTGGCTGGAGTGCCTTCTGTGTGGAGTTTGCATGTCCTCCCCACAGTCGAGTGGCCTCCGAAAGACATGTGTGAATGGGTGTGCCTTCGCTGAAGGTTGGGCATTGGGCTGGCAACTTGGCACCATAAAAATCAACTGCCAATCATTAGTGGACCAGAGTTCTGCTGTGGTGACCCCTAACCAGGAAAAAGCTGAAAAGAAAAAAGAGAGAGAATAGTAAGAGTGCTGCCAGAACAAGATATGAAAAAAGGAAACAAAAAGGTACAAGAGTCAAAAAATCAAACATGGAACTGGAGAAATGTATTGGAAAAACTGTGAGTATGCTTGATGTGGTCAGGACTTTACATACATCTACACACACATATATATATATATATATATATATATATATATATATATATATATATACACATGTTTGTTAGCTTGTTTGCTAGGAGAAGTCATTCTCAGGTATGATGGGGAGTAAATACAAGTATAAAGATATTAGGAACTACTCACAGAGTAAAACAAGATAAGTTTAGTTACACAACACTAGTATACACTTTTGCATTCAGTGCTTCATCAGGCAATATTACCCGAAGAAGCAGTGAAAGTGTATACTAGCATTGTTAAATAAACTTGTTTTACTCCACGCATGGTTCCTGATATCTTTATACTTGCATTTTTGGAATTTTGGATTATATGGATTTATCTCTAAGAATTGTTTTTTTTTTTTTTTTGAGGATGATAGGAAATAAAAGCAAAAATTTCAGTCAATCTGTTCATGGCCCAGTTACTCATTCTGAATGTCCAGGATTCAATTATTGGCTGAAGCACTTAATTCTTTCTACACACTCCACAGTATATGCGTATCATATTCCTATGTATTTTAATGCAAAATTATTTCTGTAGCCACTGTTTTGTTCTAGGAAATATTTTATCTAGTCTCCAGTTTCATAGCTAGTAGTGGGAAAACATGATATTCTGAAATGGATGGGTTCACTTTCAAGCAATAGTACTGAATTATTTTTCAGAGGTGTTTTTACGAACTCTCAGTAAATGAAGACAGCACATATTCTGTATGTAATATGTAATTACTTTTGTAGTCACTGATTTCATGCTGAGAAGGATTAAGGTGATAGAAGTATATTTATATTCCAGTTCTTTTAATAATGCAGCTGGTATTTTTGTATACAAGTATCTTGTAGACTCAGGTAAAGGATCCGAGTGCAAGTCTTAGCTGAAGTGCTTAATTCTTTATCAGGTTTATTAGTAGGTATCTAAACCATTCATTTTATTTTTGTGAGATTATGTATCTGTACTTCAGGGACATTTCTTTGGATGGGCACACCTAGTATACATCGTGGTACAGTAGGTATCTAAAAGTGTATGTTATGAAATTGCAGGCAAAGCACAAGTGACTAATGTTACTTTGCATTTCAATTTCTTCCCAAGAAATTCTGCAGCTCCAGATTTTTGCCCCATATTCCTCCTAAAAAGGACTGAAGTTGCTAAAGAATAACAGCCATTTGAGTTTTAGAGGTCATATCCTTTAGAAAAATGCATACTAACAACTCCTGTTATTCTAGCAATGTTCTAAGTTCATGAGAGCAATATTTATAATCTGTCCCTATTTATGTTGGGCTATGTCCACATTTTTTTCACTAAAAGGTTGAGGTGTGTGACAGCGAGAGTGAAATGCCCTAGTTAAGAGTTAGCAGGTGGAATTTGAAGTGATTTTTGAAGTAATTGTAAGCTTTAAGGGAAGAGAAGTTTACTGCTGCTCATGCTAAGTCTGCTTAAAATGTGAAACAGTTTTGTTTAGCAAATGGTATCACTATTGTGGTATAGAATTTTAAAGCAGTGTTAGTAGCACAGCAGGTAGCACACTTGCATATTGATGCAGACGGCTACAGGTTCCACTCCCACAGCATATGCAGATTTGTATTTTAAGGGGGGTGGAGTGCTGCAGTCCTGACTATGTCCTTCTTTGGATGAGATGCCTAATAGTAATAACTATCAACTTGTTTTTCAGCTTACCACCCATTCCCTATTGCAATATACCAGCTTAGGCAGTGCATTCTTCAAGGGCAGCAGGCATTGAATTTGTAGATGAAACACTGAAATATAAAGTTGTTTTCTAGCAACAACCTCTTCATTAGTTTCAGATCTCTATAATGTGGAATTATTCAGATGACTTTTACTTCTGCAGAGATTGTGTATATTGACTGACATTGGTGGATTGTAATGACAGAAGTTTAAGTGGCCTTTTATGGTTGAAATGTTCTGAGTTGGGCAGTTTGTCACTACTGGTTCATATGTTTTGTTTTATCGCTTGCTGGAAAAACATTCAAAACTATAAATTTAAAACATACCCCAACAAGTGGCGCTGTATTATAGAAGGGATATAATTAAATTATTATAATTAATACAATCTGTATATATTATAATCATATGTATAAATATGTACACTTCTTATGCATGGCTACTCTTGTTTATCACAGTAACAGGAATGATACTGTAATGGTTGTGTCAAGAAAAAAGGTCTAAAGCTTTTAGTTTAGCATATGAAGTTGTTCACATCACTGATAATGCAGACCCAGTTTCATATAACTAAGGGTCAACCATTTCCCTCGCCCACTCAGTAAAACTAATCTTGAAAAAATAATTAATAATGTGCATATATATTAGGGCTATTGGAATCATCTATAAAAATATGAAGTGATGATTTGCAACTGTGTCAATGTTGGGATTATGAAGAAATGCTTGATTAAGCATTAATTAAAAGATGTACATAATTTAGTGACTGCACAAAGTTAAATGCAGCTATAATGTGTCGTGCATTCAGAGCACAGAATAACAGCTTTTATTTAAACAGCAACTTGTGTTACTGAGAGCTAATCTTGGAAGCCAAAGAACACTAGTGTTATAAACTAATCTGTTTAAATCTGTATAATCTAAACAGGCTCATGGGACTCAGTTTAGTGTTCTACATGAGAAATACTGAGCTAAAGAACACTATTAACCAGTAGTTGTTTCTATGTCACTTATAAATAAATAAATAAAACAAGGGGAAGTATTTTGAGATAAAACAAATACCTTGTCTTTATGGTAGGTAAAAAGTAAAAAGGAAAACTCTGTTAGTACCCAAGTAAATAAAATGATTATTAGCAATGAATGAGAATTTATTCCAGTATAGAGAACTGAACAGCCAAGCCTTCTTGATCAGAATTCAAAAGGGCTGCCAGCTGAAAGTTCCCTTGAGATAGTTGCAATGTACATGGGGTATGTTAAAAAAACGTATCATGGATTCCTAATTAAATCCAGATATCTGTAATCATTATAGAAGTAAAGCATAAAACAGTATGCACACTGAGAATTTTGAACAGTGTTTATGACAACTGGGGAGAAATAGCCAAGTAATGGGACCCTGTAATGGCTGCGTGTGGGGGGGGCTCCATGGGTGGAGAGGTGGGGTTGTGTGGGTGGGTCTCTGGGTTTGCACGCCCCCTGCAAAAAAATCCTGCGGGCTCCCTTGCCTGTGTGTCATCTGCAATCATTGGATCCACAAAGAACAAACTGCAAACCAATTTAGTTCAAAAGTATGGACACGGTACACCTGGAGCCACAATTCATGATAAAAAGTTTGCTTTAATATTGAAATGCTGATAAAATATGATACATGATTTCTATTACAACAGTTTTAGTTAATAAGTATCCTATTAATAGTATACGCAGCAGAGGGGTTTTTTGTGTGGGCATGTAAGAATGGACTCAAAGGGTGAAGTTTGCAACTGTTCATCCTTTGCAGTACTTCTCTTAACCAAACCAGTACAATACATACTATAATAATCATGCATAATTCAGGACACAGTTATCTCCTTTGATGACTCAGATCTATCCAGCCAGCCATCTGTCTGTCTGTCTAGCTTTATAAACATCAAAGCCTGGCGAAGGTCACAGTGGTAGTAAGCTAAGCAATCTCTCTAGCTGTCTTGTGTCTGTCCCAGGGCCTCTTCCCAGTGGGCTGCATTTTGCAAACCTGCCACGGAGGGAACCTGGAGGCCCGAACCACCTCATCTGGATCCTCTCAATCCAGTGGAGCAATGGCTCAGCTCAACAAGACCCCAGGATACATAAACACCATCACCACTTGAAGAAGCTGCTCCCACATCACCTATACAGAGCAATCCACTCTCTTACAAGAAGGACTCATGACCTCTGATTTGAAAGTACTGCTTCTCATTCAAACGACTTCACAAACAGCAGTGAACCAATACAGTGCAGGTAGCAAACAACGACCACAGTATCCAAAAAGTTCTTTAATAAAATCTCTGACGTCTCGGCCAAAGCCTTCAAGGAGAATAAAATTGTATACAAGCATCCACATTTTATAACAAACTAGTAACTCAATTAAACAATTAAGCAATTAATTAAGCAACACTCTCCAATTGAACTCAGCATTGAGCCCACAAGGAGACATAGTTTTATACTTTAAAATAAGCATAGCTTCTTTTTGCAGTAACACAGTTTTAACATCCTGCTGACAATACATTATTGGCTTAACTTGTTCTAAAATAGTGGCTTTTAAACCTTCACTATTTTTGTTATGACATTCTAAAAAATGCAAAGCTACAGGGCTTTCAATATTACCATTCTTAATGTCCCTTATATGCTCTAACAATCTCAGTTTGAAGGCCCTTTTTGTTTCTCCTATGTAATACATATTACATGGACAACATAGAGCATAAATAACCCCTACTGACTTACAACAAAACTGCTTAACAGGAAGCTGCTCCCACATCACCTATACAGAGCAATCCACTCTCTTACAAGAAGGACTCATGACCTCTGATTTGAAAGTACTGCTTCTCATTCAAACGACTTCACAAACAGCAGTGAACCAATACAGTGCAAACTGGCGATCACATTCACTTGAAGCTAAGAGGAAAACACAGTGTATGCAAATTGCAATGCTGCAACCATCATTCCAAGTCTAGCTACTCTTTAAAACCTTAGCTGCTCACCGATGTCCTGGCCTGCCATGAAAATCCCAAATAGAAAGGGCATAAAATGTACTCCTGATGGAGAATTACAACCACCCTAAATGCATTCAGATTTAAATCAATAATATTATTACCACTCTGACTCGTCATATAGGGAGACTGAACAGCACATTGTGGCAGCCCCAGACCCCAATTCTCTTGTAGCACCTGTAATAAGATATTCTAAGAGACACACCCACTTGCCTTCTCCAGGCCACAAAATACAGGTAGGCAGGACTGGATAACTCTGGCAATCCTTCCAATAGCTGTGCAAGAATAAAGAGTTGATCCACCATTCAACAAAAAGACAGAATCCAGATTGCTCCTCCTGGTACATCAGGCCAGGTTTTTAAGCTGACTAGCCACATAAAGTGTGTGAATGTGTGCTTTACACCCATGTATCTGTAACTTGCAAACTACATTAACCAGTCGCACATACAGATGCTAAACCACAGTATCTCAGCCCAGGTTTAGGCTGACTAGCCATTTAAAATGAATGATTGTGTGTTTTCCACCCATGTATCAGTAAAACACCTTATCTTGGTGTAGTGCCAGATCTAACTTGAGCTGCCTCAGAACAACATTTGCTAATAATGCTGCTTCATTTATTCTATAAGAAATGCTAAACATAGTATTTTCATTTGTAATATAATTAGCTACTTCTCTTACTGTGTTAAAAATGCTGTTGCCACTATATTCAATTGTGTAATGTTTGTCCTTTTTTCACACTAGTGTAGCGTTTAAGCTAAATACCAAAAGGACTGACTCGACTTCTCTGAATGACTAGGCTAAGACCTAGAAAAGTGCAAGGCAGGAAATCTGATTGTGTTGTCAGGAATTTATCAGTACTATCCTGCATTTACTACTGTTTGACTGTTTGTTCCCATATTAAATGTAGAAAATGTATTGTTAAAGCATAGACAGCTCAGTAAGGTCTGTTATATATCTGTCATGCTTGAATGCCCATCACCAGGAGTTAGTCTTTCCTGCTCTAACCCACAGTGCTCCAATTGACAGTAGTGTAGCCTGGTTTTTAGAAAGGCTTACCTCACTCACTCAATACACTGTTCTAGTGGCATACCTGTCTCCTAATGTAATGTTCCTCTCTTACAGCTAGCAAAAGCCACCGTAAAGAAACGGGTATCCTCCTAATAAACTGAACCCAAATCCTGCAACCTCTCTTAATCTGAAAATACCACAAATCTTCCCTCTGTTCTACAAGGACACCTATGCTCTAAGAAATTGAGAAGTGTATGTTACATACTGGATAAAGTAACTTTTTTACTGTACTGTACTACTTATGTAATTTTCACTACTGGCTAGCACAACTGCACAGACCAGTCATACTACCTGTGCATAAAATCTCCCTTCCAGCTTTTACTAATTCACCACTGGGGCATGCACTTCCCCATTTTAGCCACTAGATGGATGGCAGCAAAGCCAAAGACATCCAACCTCTAAATTGATTATTCCTAAAATTTAAAGTATTATTCCAATGGAAATTCCTCAAGCTCTACCCGTCCTTACCCCAGTCCATACCTATAACAAGCCAGCAAAAATTATAAGTCTGTTCCTAAAGTCTTTGTGTAAAAAAGTCAGTTTGGCAGCATTATCAGTTAAATGTTGAATGTGAACTGACCTGCCTGGTACAAGCTGATCCTGATTTTTTTTTAGTAAGCACAGGACTCTTGCAGCTCGGCTGGTCCTCGCTCCGTTTGCCCTCACTGCACTTGGGCTCACTCCGTTCCTCTACCCTACCCCCATTCCCACCCACCCCCACATCAATTACTTTTATACCTATACAGCACACCCATCCCAACCACACCCACCTCCCTCACACCACTTCAACCTATCAAAACAACCATCCAATAAACCCTCAGTACACTTTAGAAACCAATCAACACCCCCCTGCCCTACCCTTTCTCTATAATACCTCTTACTAACCTAAATTAAATCATGATTCCACTATCAAAACCCTCACACCCACAACTCCTACTATATACCATATGTATCTCTATCCTACTATTGCTGACCTCCATTACCAGCTATCAAACTCAACTTAATTACACCCTAATCATCCTAAAAAAAATGTACATCCCTTAACAATCCAAACCCCAAGCCTTATATTCAACTAGCTCCATATCTATATCAAACCTCCCTTATCCACCTCCTCGCACACAAAATACACCCATCACACAGGCAATCCCACACTACTTTAAAGCACATGAAAACCTTCAATAAACTAATCATAATTTATTTACACCTAAAAACAAAACTCATACGCTGTGACGACATGCATCCCAACCCAGGCCCACTAAATCCAGACACACCAAACTCCAACCTGAATAATACCCTACTCCACAGAGCCAAAAACTCACTCCTCATTATAAAGCTAAATGTTAGAAGTATCCTGAAGAAAGTCCATGACCTCCATGCCTTACTCTCCTTTTATCATCCAGATATTGTCATACTGACTGAGACCTGGCTTAAACCAGAAATCCATGATAATGAAATTATAGCACCAGGCTACAATATAATTTGTAGTGAGAGATTAGGAAAAAGGGGTTGGGGAGTAGCCATACTTTACAAAAATCACCTCATCTTAGAAAAACTAGACAGCACAACCGCAGACCTAGAAAACATTGAACTCACCCTCACTAAGCTAAAACTTAACCCAAATAAATATATCAATATTATAGGATGCTATACCCTCCAGGCAACAATATTTCCATTACAGAAAGTCTTCTAGAATGGATATATAGCTCCCTCCCCCAAGAAAACATCCTATTAGATGACCTTAATATTGACTGGCACAACTGCTCCAGTCAAAACCCACTCTCCCACATCAACCTATATGGACTAACCCAACTTATAACTTCACCCACTAGAACAGACAAGAGAACCAAACATCAATCCATACTGGACTGGATACTTGCATCTCATCCTTCCCAAATATCCCTAGCAGGGTGTCTACCAGACATCCTCAGTGACCACCAGGCTACATTTCTACTAAGAAGTAAAACACCCCAACTGACCCAAGTAACTGTGTGAGAAATTAGGAACAAAAACATTTAACCTCTCCAGCTTTAACAATGACCTAAAACAGTGTAACTAGACCCCCCTAAAAAACTTAGCTCTCGATGAATCAGTAGTATACTTCAATACAACCTTCACAAATATACTTAACCCCCCCCCCAAGAATCACTAGAATTAAAACTAAACATGCCCCCCTGGCTAACTTTAGATACTAAAACATTCCTCAAAAATAGAAACAAAGCCTGGACAAACGTTCGTAAAAGCAAATCCCAATTAGATAAACAAAAAATACCTTGAACTATGCAACAAAACCAAAAAAACTTATCAAAACAGACAAACTCTCCTACTACCAAAATATACAGAATAAAGATATAAACAACCCAAAAATAATCTGGGCAGCAGTCAACTCTGTACTACAACCAGGGAAAACATCCACCCCCACTCCTAAAACAGTAAATAACCAAGACAATATCCCCACACAGTTCAACAAATTCTTTACAGAAACTATCCAAGCCCTTGCAAACAACCAACCTAGCCCCAACAACCCCACTCCAACAAAAACACCCTCTCCACAAGAAATAATTATCAGTGGCCTCAACTTCAGCTTCAACCCAGTATCTACCAAGACCATACAAAAACTACTTCTAAAACTCAATCCGACCACCCTAGCTGCCAATAAATTACTCACAGAATACCTTCAACTAGCCGCTAAAGCTATAGTCTATCATGTCTCCATCCTAATAAACAGATCAATCTCTGAGTGTAAAGTACCCCTGCTTTGGAAAATATCTCATATAATTCCACTGCACAAAGGAGGTACCTCTCTTGAACTCAATAACTATCACCCTATAGCTATACTATTCCCCTTATCAAAACTTCTCAAGAGGGTAGTACACATGCAATTGATGAAGTACCTCCTAGAAAACAAACTACTATTCACACAGCAACACGGTTTTAGACTCTTCCACAGCATCACCACTGCATTTGCATCATTTACTAACACCATCAATAATCACAGAAATAATGGACTGCTTGTATCTGCTACATTCTTAGATTTGACCAAAGCTTTTGACATGGTCAACCATGCAAAACTCCTTCACCCACTAGCCACCCTAAACCTTAGCATCTCTGATATTTCTTGGTTTAAGAGCCATCTAGAAGGTAGGCAGCAAGCTGTAAAAAGGCAAAACCAACTCTCTCCCTTATTGTCTGTCTTCCTAGAGGTTCCCCAAGGTTCCATCCTGGATCCATTGCTCTTCACCCTATTTACTAATCAAATCCCATCCAACATTCCCAAAGCTTCGATAGTGCAATATGCAGCTGATACCACCATGATATGCACAGCCAACACACTAGACCTCCTCATCTCCCATACACAAGAATGCTTTTCCCTAGCTGAAACTTGGATCACCAATCAAAACCTCATTCTTAACCCAGCTAAAACAAAATCACTCCTCTTTAGCTCCCACAGATCTATACCCCCTCAGATACCTTTATAATCTCCTCAAAAAACAATACCACCATCACCCCTACCAATTACACCAAACTGCTAGGCTTGGAAATTGACAATCACCTTAGATTTTACCTACACAATTCCCTAACCATAAAAAAAGTTCATAAAAAACTTGGTCTACTCTATCAAAACAAACAATTTCTCTCTAACCACTCCAAAATAACAATAGCCAGGACACATCTATTATCCACCTTACTCTATGCCTCCCCTGTGCTTACCAATCTCTGCAAAACTGACCTAAACAAACTTGACAGCTGTTATAATAAGATAGCTAGATTTGCTTCCGGTTTCATCCTTTACCAATCTCTGCAAAACTGGCTTAAACAAACTTGACAGCGGTTATAAGATAGCTAGATTTGCTACAGGTTCATCCTTTAGAACACATCACTGTGAATGCCTCAAGAAAACTCAATTAGTTGGAACTCCCACTAATACTTCAATTTAATTTAATCAACTATCACTTGCACACAAATTATGACATCACTGAGACAACACCCCAGCTCTTCAACAACTACTTCAACCCTACACCACTACTAGAACCTTAAGCTCTAGCACCCAAAACCTCCTTAAGGTTACCAAATTTAAAAATGAGGCAGGAAAATCTGTCTACAGCCACTATATTTCTAAAATCTGGAACTCCCTTCCTGCCCATATAACAGGCAACAACTCCTCAACCCAATACAAGAAACTACGTAAAATTCACTTCATGAATAACAGACTCTGTTCTTGTATCACCCCTGGCTAGCACTTTAATATTTTCCTATTATCAACAAGATTCATAGTTTAGCTACAGACCTATAATATCCATAAATTCAGATGTAGGGCCTGAACTTAACTCATTCACTCCGGAGCAGTTCAGAAAAAGCTGCCTGCTTAATTCCACCATAGGAACAACACTGCAGCCTGAGCTCATTTTCAGAAAATCCATTTGTAATACCATATAGAAAACAAATGTTCATAACTCTTTAACTATAAGAGCTAGGCTAAAAATGTAAATGTGAAAGTTGTTCAGCAGACACTGACCTTTCCAACAGTATAAATGTTGATAGTGCATATCAAAGTCATTATTAAATATTTGGCAAGGAATGTTGATAGTGTGCATATGTTTTACCTTTTCGGAAAATCAAAGCACAATATCTTGGTCAATGTACCATGTAGACCCATACAATTTGTATTTAATTTGTTAGTATGAATGTCAGCTTTAAAATGATACCTTAACCATTACTGTGGGATACTCCTTTATGGAGATATTCACAGAAATATGATTAATATACTATTTCTCATAACTGATAAATAAACAAAGCATAATATCTCATCACCTGTAACAGACAGAGCCTGCATATCAGTGTAGAAGTTGTGTATCTCAATGTCAGCTTCAAAATGATGCATCATTTGTGTCATCACCATGCTCCCTTGCTAAGGTATGGGCATAATAATGAGAAGTATTGGAAATTTATAATTTTTATAATCCTACAAGAGTAAACAAACTGTGATATTTGTACATGTGTACAGTGCACAGACACATTTCTTTTACCATGTTCTAAGGAGTAACACTGTCTTCAAAATGAGGTATTAGTTGGCACACTGACATGCTCCCTTGCAAAGTTATTTACCAAAATATGAAAAAAATAATAATTTCCATGACCTAAATCCAAAACAAACTTTGATATCTGTACATGTGTACAACATACAGGGACATTTCTTTTACCATATTGGAACTACCAATACTGCCTTCAAAATGAGGTATTACTTAGCACATTCAGATGCTCCCTTGCAAAGTTATTTACCAAAGTATGAAAAAAAAAATAATTTCCATAACCTAAATCCGAAACAAACTTTTGATATCTGTACATGTGTACAACATGCAGGGACAGTTCTGTTGCCATGTTGGAACTATCAATACTGTCTTCAAAATGAGGTATTACTTAGCATATTCAGATGATCATGCTCCCTTGCAAAGATATTTACCAAAATATGAAAAAATCATAATTTCCATAACCTGAGTCCAAACAAAACTGATATATGTACATGTGTACAGCATTCAGAACCAGCTGTTTTACCATGTAGACACATATGATTGCAAATATACACATTCTTGGTGTAGCCAACATACTGCTGAATGGGTACATGTAAAGAGAAGAAGCATGGTAAGGACCGCCACTCCACTAATGAACCCAGGACAGGCATGGGACTGCTCTGTCCGATTGCTGTGCTGGCTACCCACTCAGACAGGTGATACCACTGCAGTCTCACAACCTCCTTCAGTGTCAGCAGTCTGCGTTACCTATGCCTTTTCTCTTTACATGTGTCCATTGAGCAATGGACCTAAGGGATCAATTTCTGTATTACTAAGCCCTTCCTGTCATCTAAGCTCTACACATGGCCTGATAAAAACAGAATAAAAAAAGAAGTATTGCAGGATGGTCACTGACATATTAGATTATACGTGGTAGCACTCTCCTGAAGCAATTGTTCTTTCTCAGCATCTTCACCAGCTCCTTATCACAGTTATTTGTCCAACTCAGAAAAATATATTTTACAGAACACATTTTATAATAGAGTTTTACTTACCATACTGGTCCTACTTGGTCATGGGTGTTTTCCATTCTTCTCACAAGCTGCATGTTACCAATCCTGCATAGCTCTCCTCATGCCATTGTGGAAGTCAGTCAAGAACAATGCAATGCCCTCCTCAGTTAGGTGAACGCCATCCCTTCTGAACAGGTGAACATCTTCTGCGGTGATGTTGTCATGGCAGATTGTAGATCCACCAACCCTGTGCAGCAAGCCATGCATGAACCCATTTTGTAAACGTCTGGCCTTGTGAGCTGCCTGTTGACTGTTTTCTGTTTTCCATATCTGTCAAGAAATTATATCAGACCACACAAAATGACAACATGGCCACCATGACTGCAGGTGTTCAAATATTGCTGTGATTTGAAACTGTAACCTTCCGAGTGGTTAACTGAGGACATCATTCCCGCTAATGTGCAGCACAAGAATGTCTGTCTCAGGGTAGATGGAACACTTCTCTTTCAACAACTGCAGTACTCCGCTCCAATGCATACCTCTTCTTGCAATCCTGTATACCTTCACACTGGATGTGGGGAAACTCAAGTTATGCTGGTTTTCAGTTTCGGAGGCATGGCTGGCAGCCCAGTGAATGTAGGAATGGCCACATACCCACACTCTCACTTGTTGTTCTCTTGGTCATGAAGCCATGTCAGTGTCAGAAGGTGGACAAACCTGCACAGGAAAGAAAATGCAAACAGATTACTACTGATGTTTGACAGATGCATTGGAAGACTGCATATATATGTATATCATATGCATTACCTGGTTAGCCCATCCAAATCTTCCAGCCTAGCCACAGGGGCAGTATTCTTTCCATTACGTACATAAGTGGTGATGATGCTGCAGAGGTACATACCTCACACACACACACACACACACACACAAACACACACACACACACACACATACACACACACACACACACACACACACACACACACACACACACACACACACATACACACACACATACACACACACACAGGTTTTGCATTAGCATGTTCTAATATATGTTAGTGTGGAGTGCAGACGCATTCATTATCATTCAGTAGAAATATTTTATCATTACAATTCAGTCAAAATAGTATAACACTTGGATGTTACTGAAAAGTACAGTTTTGTACCTACCATAAATGTAGATGTTCGAAGATCCACATTGCTGCAGTCATAACCTGTGGGTAGTCCGCTGTCCTCGGTCGGCCCGAATACCAAAGTATTAGGCTGGCGTCGGTCATGGGCGCTCAGATCTGACGTCAGTGCGTCCCGGTATTAAAGCGCATGACCGACGTCATATCCTCAGTCTTTTCTTGCCCCAGATGTCAGAAGGCCCAAAAAGAAAGGCCACAGCCTAAAATAGAAAAAACCTCCAAAACCCATGTACAAACAATATCTACAACCTAAACAGACAAACACTCCAAACTACAGAGGGGAAGGAGGGAGGTAAATTGGACTGCAGCAATGTGGATCTTCGAACATCTACATTTATGGTAGGTACAAAACTGTACTATGTTCTTCATCTCACATTGCTGCAGTCATAACCTGTGGGTAGAATCCCAAAGCAAAAGTAAAGGGAGGTTGGCCAAATCATAAAGCATTGGGGGCTGCTAATAAGCCCTGCAAGACTGCAGTGGCAAACCCAGCCCTAGATTTGGAATAAAGAGGGAGATGGTAATGTTTAGAAAAAGTGTGCACTGAACTCCAAGTAGCTGCTTCCAAAATATCTTTGGTAGCTACTCCCCTCAAAAAAGCAGTAGAAGTGGCAGTAGTCCTAGTGGAATGAGGTCTGATTCCAGCCGGAATCTCCTTACCATGATGAGAATAACAAAAGGCAATACAATGACCAATCCACTTAGAAATAGTTTGTTTAGAAATAGGTTTCCCCTGAGAGCTCAAAGCAAAAGAAACAAATAACTGTTGAGACTGTCTGAAACTTTTAGTCCTGCTCAAATAATAACGCAACTGCCTGTGAATATCCAAAGTGTGCAAAATTTTCTCCCCTTTATTTTGGGGATCAGCATAAAAAGTAGGCAAATGAATAGATTGGTTCAGGGCCACATTTGAAACCACTTTAGGCATAAAAGTAGGGTTAGTACGCAGAGATACCCTATCCTTATGAAAAATCAGGAAGGGCTCAACTGCCATGAGAGCCTGTAATTCAGAAACCCTTCTAGCAGACGTAATGGCCAACAAAAAAGCAGTCTTCCAAGACAAAAACTTTAACTCAGACGTAGCTGCAGGTTCAAAAGGAGGTAAAGTAAGTTTTTCCAACACAAAATTGAGATCCCAGGAAGGAGTAGGAGCTCTACGTGGGGGTCTTATGTTCTTTGCCCCTCTAAGGAATTGTTTAAACAAAGGATGAGAGAATAATGATGGGTCACAGTCATAGTGAGCAGAAATGGCTGCAGCATGAACTTTTACGGAGGAGAAAGACAAACCTTTGTCTAATAATTCTGTAAGATATTGAAGAGAAACACTCAAATTAGGCCTGGAAACATCAAAACTCCTTGCTGTGCTCCAAATAAAAAATCTCCTCCATTTATCAGCATAAACTTTCCTTGTACTAGGCCTTCTGGCCTCCAAAATAACATTCAAAACTTGTTGAGGAAGCTTTGACCCTCCAGGTTCTAGAACAGAATATGCCAGGCTGTTAGATGCAGGGACTGAATCCTGACATTGAGGAAATGATTGCCCGCCTGGGACAAAAGGTGTGGAATTGAAGGCAAAGGCCAAGGAGGCTCCGTACTAAACTCCTCAGCAGAGGGTACCAGTGCTGTCGAGGCCAATCTGGAGCTATTAGAATCATGGAGGGCTTGTCTTGTCTGACCTTCAAGAGCACCTTGGGAAGGAGAGGCAGAGGAGGAAAGGCATAGGCGTGAAGATTGCTCCAACTGAATGATAGAGCATCCACTTTCCAAGCTGTGGGATGAAACATCTTTGTGCAAAACTTTGGCAACTGGAAATTCAGTGGAGAAGCGAACAGATCTATGTCTGGAGTCCCCCATATCACTGTCAACTGTCGAAATACATGAGGATCCAACTTCCACTCGTGGGGATCCACCATCTGTCTGCTCAAAACATCTGCTAAGGAGTTCTGTGCTCCTGGCAGAAACCTTGCCTGAAGAGTGAGGTGCATACTGAGAGCAGTCTCCCACAGAATCATAGCTTGTCTGCAAAGAGAGTACGAATGGGTTCCCCCTTGCTTGTTGATGTACCACATGACAGTTGTGTTGTCTGTTTGAATCAACACTTGTCCCGGGTGAAGTAAATCCTTGAAAGCCATCAATGCAAATTGGACTGCTAACATCTCCTTCAAGTTGATATGTAAATGTTGAAGTCTGGCAGGCCACGTGTCTTGAACCCACTTTCCATTGAGGTGCGCTCCCCAAGCCTTGTCCGAGGCATCTGTCGTTAAGATCTGACTCGCCTCTGGTCGGGTCACAGAGAGTCCCTTGTTTAGGTGACATTCCTGAGCCCACCACAAAAATTCCTTTTGAATGCAAGGTATTATTTGAATGACAGTGTCCAGATCATGGCAGTGTTGTGTCCATACATTTTTGAGATACCATTGTAGCTTCCTCATATGCAGTTTGGCATTGGGAAGCACCAAAATACAAGATGCCATGAACCCCAAGGCTTGAAGGACTGTCCTTGCAGTCAGCCTGGACCGTAGAGACAATTGCTGGAAGTAAAGTGTAAGGTTTCTTTGCTTGTCCGGGGTCAAAAAAGCCATCTGGGAAGCTGTATTCAGTCTCACACCCAGAAAGCACATTTCCTGAGAGGGTACTAGACTGGACTTTGTTTCGTTCACAGAATACCCTAGGCACCTTAACACTGCCATAACATACTGTAGATGGTGAAGAAGCTTGTTTTCGTCTTGAGCAAGAATCAGGCAATCATCCAAATAAGGATAAATTTGTATTCCTCTTAACCTTAAGAAGGCTATCACCGGGGCCAGAACCTTTGTGAACACCCTGGGCGCAGTAGATAAGCCAAAGGGCAATGCAGAGAACTGATAATGTAAAGTCCCAGCCCAAAAACGCAGGAATCTCCTGCAACTGGGTCTGATAGGAACATGAAGATAAGCCTCTTTGAGATCCAGAGTTACCATCCAGTGGTCTTTGCCCAACAGAGGCAGAAGTTGTTGCAACGTCAACATTTTGAATTTTGGAATGTCCAGGTATGTGTTGAGGATAGATAAATCCAAAATTGGTCTCCAAGTGTTTCCTTTCTTTGGTACAAGAAACAGGCGAGAATAAAATCCTAGGCCCACTTCTGACATAGGGACCTGCTGTATAGCCCCCATTTGAAGAAGTAAAGAAATCTGTTTGTGAGCCTCTACTCTTTGCTGAGGAGCAACGTCTGGCATGCCTTTGAAAGGAGGCAATGTGTGGAAATAAAACTTGTAGCCTCGGTTTATAATGTCCAGTACCCATTTGTCCTGGGTGACTAAAAGCCAGTTTTGCTTGAAAAGTGCTAACTTTCCTCCCAAAGGAGCTGCCAGACAGGAGGGATCTGGCAGCTGAAGATGCAGGTCATTGGGCCTGTTTACGAAAGGACTGGCCCCTGCCATCACTAGTAGATGGTGCAGGGGAACTCCACGTTCTAGGCCTGAAAGAACCCTGAGCTCTGCCCCTACCACGTCTAGATCTGCCCCTAGACTGTAAATCAGAAGAAGGGTAAGCCCATCTCTTAGTAGGCCAATTTCTGCTAAACTTAGGGGGCTGCACCTGCAAAAAATCTTTAACAGTCTGCATAGACTTAGCCTTATCTTCCATTTTCTTTAAAACAGACTCCACAGGAGGACCAAACAAAACTTCAGACTGTAAAGGAGCATCCAAAATTCTAGCTTTAACATGCTCTGACAAACTCTGATCCTTAAGCCAGGCGTGCCTGTGAATAACTGATCCAGTGGCAGCCACCCTGGAAGAAGCCTGTAAAGCATCGAAACCACACTGCAAGGAATGCTTACCCACCTGATCAGAGGCATGAACCAACTCCTGTAATTCCTTACACTCTATGCCCTCTGCTAAAGCATCTACCTTAGATTTTAATTGAGTAAGGAGAAAATTCTGGTACTTTAACATATGAAACTGGCAATTCAAAGCCCTCATTGCTAGAGTGGAAGAGGTGTACACTTTTTTACCCCACCTATCCAAAGCTCTAGATTCTTTATCCACAGGAACTGGATTCTTTACAACAGAAGCCCTGACACCCTTAGGTCCCTGACTAATAGTTTCTGGGTCAGCCCTTGGGCTCTTATACAGATATTTATGAACCTCAGGCACCCTGTAATACCTATCAGGTTTAACTGGCGCAGGAGGCAAAGAGTCTGGATTAAGGGAAGCCTCAGAGAAAACATCATGAACAACATCCAAAACAGGAGGTATAGCTAAGGGACGATGTTAAGGCAAAAACAAAAATTCCCTAAGCCTCTTTCGGGAATCCGAGAAATCCTGACCTTCCCATTTAAAATGCTCCCTCATAGAATGCAAGGTTTCTGAGAAGGAAAAATCCTCTGGAGGAGAAGCAGAAGGACTGGAATCCTCTGCGTCCGAATCTGAATAAGGAGGAAAATCCTGAGTGTCTTCAGCCGAAGACTCTGAGTAATCTGAAGCCTGTTCCAAACTTTCCACTTCTGGCTCCACCCTAGGCCTCTTATCTGGAGGGGGCATAGAACCCCTGATTAAGGAAATTAAATCTTCTGCCATTTTAAGCATGTGTTTTTTAGGCACAGAGCCTGCAGAACTAGGACTGACACCTGAGGAGGGCAAACCAGGCCTACCCTTAGAAGGCACCTTAGAGACTGAAGGAGAAGGCCTAACCACCTTAGGCAAAGAAGGGAGTACAGCAACCTGAGAGGCCCCTTCAGCCTGACCTGACTCCTGTGAGGCCACATCTTGCAAAATTAATGTCTCCCCCTGAGACTCAGCTGAAACCTCGGCTGGATCTACAGCTTCCAGCGTAGTTTCTAAAGAACCGGCGTCCGGAACGGGCGACTCATCCTGCTTGGACCTTAACGACTTATCCTTGCGCTTCTTAGCAGAAGCGGGCGTCGGAGGATCCGACGGCATATTGTAATTACACCGCTTCCCAAAGACAAGCCTAGCACAATATAACCTACGTTTAATGGTGCGCTTATTAAACCTAGCACAAAAGCGACACCCGACTACGTCGTGCTCAGGCCCCACACAAGAAATACAATTATTCACTTTTTCTGACATCCGGAATTAACTGAGGCAAGAAAAAACAAAAATATTCCCCAACGGGGTACTTAGCCCAACTTGGTTTCGGTCTGAAACTCGAAATACGAAAATTTCAGAACGCCGAACGGCACTTGCAAACGCTGCTTCTGCTTCGGACCATGCGGCAAAAAAGACTGAGGATATGACGTCGGTCATGCGCTTTAATACCGGGACGCACTGACGTCAGATCTGAGCGCCCATGACCGACGCCAGCCTAATACTTTGGTATTCGGGCCGACCGAGGACAGCGGACTACCCCACAGGTTATGACTGCAGCAATGTGAGATGAAGAACATCCTTCCTCTTACCACCTAATTTCCACCCATGACTGACAAAGCATGGAAATATGCCCAACTAATGAGTATAAGCAGAAGTACAGTAATACAAGCAGAACTGTAGTGGTGGTGCTGCAGTAGCGTTGTCGCCTCACAGTAAGACGTTGTCTTGTTTGATTCTCAGCTAGAACGTCTTCTGTGTGGAGACGTGTGTATGGGCGTACCTTCGTTGAAGATTGTGCATCAGGGCTGGCAACTCGGCACGTAAAAATCTACTGCCAATCATTAGCAGACCGGAGTTCCGCTGTGGCGACCCCTAACCGGGAAAAGCCGAAAGACACAACAACAGTAATACAAGCAGAAATGTCAAACTTATCTGGTTCATCCATGTAAGAATTAATCACAAAAGTAATAATTCCAGTTATCGCATCTGACCTTCACTTTGGTTACAATAAGACCCATCAGTTTTCCTCAATGCAGTATGCGCATATTGCTAACAGATAGTAAATTATTCCTGAAAGCTGAATACATAAACAAAAAATTATAATAACCATCACTGAAACCTGAGTTATAGATAACCTATACTTGTTACACCGTATCTGTATTATGATCTTCAGCAGTCTGACCATGTATGCACAAGCACTTCCCTGGTACACAAATTAATTATTTCCCCTACCAAAATTTGCATTACTGCATGTTATACACATGTCCCTAAATGAAAAATTCACCCAAGTGACCCCTTCAGGAAAATGTTGAGATACACACAATCACCAAAATTATTATTATTATATATATATATATATATATATATATATATATATATATATAGATAGATAGATTCACTTCAGAAGCTCAAAATACTGAAATCTCTAATTTCAGTATCTTGAGCCCAAGAAGTTGAATCTACAAAATAATGAAAACTAAAAACCGCGAAATTCAAAACCTCGAATACAGGAGGTTTTGAATTTCCCGGTTGTACTGCACACACACACACACACACACACACACACACACACACACACACACACACACACACACACACACACACACACACACACACTTACCTGAATACATGACCACAGCAGAACTTTAGAAGTGTGAAATTCAAAACCTCCGGTATTCGAGGTTTTGAATTTCGCGCTTCTAAACTTTCGCTATTATGTGGATTTGGCTTTTTGGGCTCCAAATACTGAAAAGGGAACCCATATATATATATATATATATGTGCAAGTACATTATGTACATACATATATATCCATATACACACACATATGCACAAATATATATATATATATATATATATATATATATATATATATATGGGTTTAGGAGGGTAGGCAGTTGATGAAGAATGAGGGGAGTTGCTTGCAATGACTCCAAGCAGAGAAAAACACAGCCTGGCTTGTGCATTCATCAAAGTGATAACAACTTCTACTTATGTGAATAACAGTGACAGCAGCTGAGACTTTTCCCAGAAAAGTGATAAAGACTGACTGCTATATTGTAACTGCAATTATTGCCAATGTGATAATGACCTTCCTTTCATTGCTGCAAAGGTATGCATGCTGAGACACAGGTGACAATTGCTACACATAACCTGTTGAGTAGGCATCCATTCTATTACATTGTGCAGCTGTTATGTAACACAGACTCATTATCATCAGTAAGGAGAAGACCTGGGTAATTCAGTCACTTAGATATTACTGAGCCCTTCCTCCCATCTAAATTCCACACATGACTGACAAAGCCAGGATAAATGCACAAAAAATATGGTAGCTCCATGCTGTCAGTAGTCACCTAGTGATAACCTTTCTCTCACTCAGGCAGTATAATCATAAATAGAATAATAGGTTCATAGGTTGGTATTAGGCTATCGGCCCTAGGGCCTATACAAGCCTAGCCATAACAATTCCCTGGCTATTTCTTCCCACACTATTTACTTCCCTGGGCCCCTGTCTAGCAGGGTGACTGACGTGATCCCCGGGATGAATTTCCTTTCTCCCATCCAGTCATCAAGGTTCCTTTTGAAGAGGGCCAAAGAGGCGCTCTGCTTGACATTTATGGGCAGTATATTCCAGTCAAGCAGATAATACAAGCAGAAGTGATGTAACCCAATGTAATTTGCAGACTGACTTTTTATATGTCCCCAGTAACCCCTCCAGTTGTTTGCATTCTGTATGCACAGGCACCGAAATGACACAAATTGGCCCAGCAGTCACTTCAGCAGTGAGACCATGTATGCACAAGCACTTCCCTGATACACAATGAATTATTTCCCCAAGCAACATCCTCATAATTATGTCCAGGTATACATGCACCCAAATGAAACATTTCCACAAACAAGCCTTCAGTAGCATTTCCTAGTATGTGCAACCATCAACCAGCATGAACACTTCACCCAAGCAACCCCTTCAGTAGAATGTTGAGGTATGCACAATGTCCAAAATTAAACACTTCCCCAAACAAAATGTCTGTAAAATTTGCTAGTATTAAACCTCCAAAAAGAAGCATTCACCCACGCGAGCCCTTCAATACAATGTATGCACAGGCACCAGAATGAAAGATTTACCCGAAACAACCATTCAGTAACATTTCCTGGTATGTACAAGCACCAAAATGAAACATTCAGAAACAAACACCGAATGTGCAGGTGGGAAATTGCATCACATTATCTGTTGAGTAGACATGCATCATATTCCTCTTACAGGTGCAATATAAGACAAAGTCATTACCATCTGTTAGGACAAAGACCAGAGTAATTAAGTTAAAGTAGTAAAGCAGTTATATCTTACTAAGCATTGGATATACCATGGAACACAATGAAGACAGTCAAACAGTGGAGAAGCTATGGGACAACAGCGATGTTGCAATGAACTGGACATCCCTCCAAAATTGATGAAAAGACAAGACAAACACTGGTCATGGAAACTGCCAAGAGACCTACAACAACATTGAAGGAGCTGCAGGAATTTCTGGCAAGTACAGGTTATGTACTACATGTGATACCAATATCCCGTATTTTCCATGTGTCTGGACTATGGGGTAGGGTTGCAAGACAGAAGCCTTTTCTTATGCAGAAAAACATCCCAGACCTAAATCCAATAGAAAATCTGAGTGGTGACCTGAAGAGGGCTGTGCACAAGAAATGCCCTTGCAAAGTTTGGACCAGCAGATGTACATAAAGGACATTTGGTTTTCCATGGTTTCATTTGAAACAGTTGATAAAGGTGAGCAAGTGGCCTATGGAAATAATCAGCTTTAGATAGTCAGGAACACAACAATATGTAAAACTGATCTAAGGGTTTGCAGCACGTTCAAACTTGAACCTCTGTCTCAACCAATACAATTCCAAAAATAAGACAAAAAACAGATTACAGTTACAGAAATGTCACACTGCCATACGAACTTATATAATAAAATCACAGTATTCTTCCCTTATAAGGTCCATTATTGAGTACAATGCTCCCTTCAGCATGCACCTCACCCATGAATTATGATCAGATCGCTACTCATAACCCTTCAGTAACATCTGCTAGTTTGTGCAACCACCAAATGAAGCATTCCCCCAAGCAACCTGTTCAATAAAATGATTTACACACAAATGCCAGAATTAAATATTACATAAGATGACCGTTCAGTAACATTTACTGGTATGCACATGCACCAAATGAAACAGTTACCCAAGCAATCTCTTTTTTTTTTTTCGGATACATATGGTACAAAATTATTACAAAGTAAGAAAAAAATAAAAAGACAGTGAAAGAATGCAAGCTGCAGTTAAAATATTGCAGTACAGTCCTTCAGTCAGCATCTATGTGTGGGTAGATTAGCTCAAAATTGTATGAAAAATGAAAAAAGTAACAGGTGACACAGGGAAGTGTTAAAATTTGCAGTTACCTAAAGTCTGTGGAGTCCAGAAGATCATCATATGAGGAAATTTAAGTGTCTACATTTAAATCTACAAGCAAAGTAACATTGTATGGCCATCAGAAAGTGAAAGGCAAGAAACTTAAAAAATGTGCCATTATAGTAAAATATACAGTAGCTACTGTCTCCAGTAAGCGAAAGACCAAAGTTCTTGTAAGGGAGTGAAGTACCGACAAAACGGTAAGCTTTTTAGAAACAGTTGTTGTTGAGTCTTTCGGCTTTTCCTGGTTAGGGGTCGCCACAGCGGAACTCTGGTCCACTAATGACTGGCAGTAGATTTTTACGTGCCGAGTTGCCGGCCCTTATGCACAACCTTCAATGAAGGTACGCCCATTCACGCAAAGTTGCACTGATCTATCATACTGACATGCTCCCTTGCGAAGTTATCAACCAAATTATGAAAAAATCATAATTTCCATAACCCAAGTCCTAAACAAATAACCAAACCCAAAGGAAGGTGCTTGAGTTACTAATAAACAAAAGAAAGGCACCAGTTCAACAACGAAGGTGCAGAAAGTTTATTGGGCATACACAGAGTCCACCACAGCAGGTGCTGTGGTGGACTCTGTGTATGCCCAATAAACTTTCAAGTCCTAAACAAACTCAGATATATGTACATGCGTACAACATGCAAATACGGTTCTTTTACCATGTTGGAACTATTAATACTGTTTTCAAAATTTGGTATTACTTAGCACATTGACATGTTTACATCTGTGTACAAATCTTTTTTTTGTGTTTATAACTGTAAAAATGTAACAGTTTGTTGAATGTGTTTTTTGGAGCTTTTCTCCCCGGGCCTCTGCTGAAAATGAACATGCATCAAGTAGGACTATCCCAGTAAACAAATGTAAAATAAATAAATAAAAATAAATAGATGTATCACTTGCACATCCCCAATCTACACAACAGTATTTTATATCTCTTAGTAAAGTGCCCCAAATTAATCTTGCAAAAGTTAATATTGGTGGCACTATACAGTGGAGAACACCCACTTTGGTTTTCAAAGTTTATTGAACATTTGGGAGAAACAGACAACTGTAGCTTTGTAAAACAGAACAGTAACCTCCAAACATGTGACTATAAAAAAACTTTTGATAGTATCCCAGATTCATGGATAAAAGAGTGCTTAAAAATGTATGAGATACACTCTACACTGAGTGAGTAGATTACAGTGAGCATGACACAGGGCCAGACCAATTTGCAATTAAGGCATGATAAAGGACAGATTATTATCCCAGGAATAAAAATTTAAAGGGGGATATTCCCGGGTGACACTCTGTCACCGTTGCTGTTCTGCCCTGCCATTAATCCATTAATCTGCTTACTTAACAGATTAGGTCATGGCTACAATTTGACTCCTAAAAAACAACAAAGTCTAATGACTTCTCATCTTCTCTTTGTCGATGATTTACAACTGTATAGCTCATCAGATTAGGAACTGAAAGCACAGCTCCAGGTTGTTAAAACTTTTGCAGATGATATAAGAATGTCATTTGGTCTTGATAAGTGTGCAAATGCAACCTTTTCAGCAGGGAAAACTGCAGCACCAGGAAAAGATCAGTTTGGGACAAGAATGTGATATAAAAGAACTAGAACAAGACGGAGTATATAAATATTTTGGAACTGAAGAAGGATGAATAATAAAACATGAACAAAAGCAAGTAGAACTTAGTAAGGAATACTTATGAAGACTTAAATTAATTCTGAAAACACCGTTGACATCCAGTGTGTGTCAGGTTTCTGAGCCAGTTAGCAACCCATCTTAGAATGAAGGGGTTTTACATTCAGTTTGCTAAGTTTACCGGTAATGCCTAAATGTGGGAGTGTGTCGAAAGCCTTTGTCAGGTTGAGGTATGCTGTGTGCACAGATCTGCCCTTCTGAATGGCCTTGGTCACATTTTCAAAGAAATCCACCACATTTAACAGGCAGGATCTGCCCTTCACAAAGGCGAATTGAGTAGGGTCCAGGGTTTGGAGGTCACCTATATTTTTCTGTATGAGGTCCATAATGATATGTTCCATAACTTTACAGATGAGGCTGGTCAGGCGTATGGGTCTGTAATTACCCTGATCTGTTGATAGGCCACCTTTGTGGAAGGGAAAAACTGTTGCCGTTCTCCATTCTGCAAGAACAAAGCCTGCGGTTAGGCTATGATTGAAAAGGGTCCTTAGTGATGATGCTAGTTCATGTTTTACCCTGTTTAGAAGACAGCTGAGAATGTTGGCTGGTCCCACAGTGGCTGTGTTTTTTTTCTTTGGACAAGGGATTGAGGACCTGCTCTTCAAATATGTAGGGTGGAGAGTGGGAGTTTGGGAGAAGGTTTGTTTTAAGTTAGCAGTGGGTAAAGGAAGTAAATTTTCACCAAACCTATTTACTAGCAGGTTTGCTATCTCTGTGGGGTCAGTGGGTGTGATATCATTGGCCACTAGTTCTGCACATGCTTAGGTCCTACCCTTTAGTTTACGTATGTAGCTGTAAAAGGCTTTATGTTTACCCTTTTCTGCGCTTTCTAAGTTTCTCTCAAAAGAGCCTTGCAGGATTTGACAAGTTGTAGGTGCTTTTCCATTGTTGGGGCCTTGCCTTTCGTTTCTTAGACAACAACCTTTTGCGCTTATTGTAAAGTTTACTGATGCTAAATGTCCACCATGGAAACTTGTTTTTACTTGAGGCTCTGGCTTTGATTTTTTTCTAGTATGGCCAAGTTTATGCACTTATGCAAGTGATTGTACAGGGCTTTAGTGTAAGCTTCTGCGTAGTTGCCACGTCCAGCTTGGGGTGGAGCTTGGAATGCAGTTATACCTTCACATAGAAGGGTATAGTTTGCTTTGTGAAGTTTTTTAGTCTGATTTCACCCTTTGTGAGTTCTGGTGTTAGTACCAGCTCAAAGCTGACTGATTTGTGGTCAGTGTTAACTAATGAGGGTCTGACAGTTGTGGTAGTGCATCTGTTTGACTTGTTGGTGAGGACCAGATCCAAAAAATTTGTTTCCCTTGTCAGGGTTTGGACAATTTGTTCCAGGGTGGGATTATTTTATTTAACTACATAAATATGTAGTAGTAGTTCTTCATTTATGTGATTTTCTTTACACAGAAACTCCAGTTTCCTCCAATGTATTGTAATGTTGTCTTACTGTGGCTCCACTGGAGCCCAGGCTGTGGCTGAAAAGGGTCAGAGGACCAGAACACCTATCCTATTATCAAAACATAATGTTGTTGCCACTCTCCATACTTTGAGGAGCCTAGTCTCCACCAGAAGGCACAAAGACATTGAACTTCTCCAAGCCCTCCCCCTGGGATAGGAGATCCAGCAGTTGGCCATTTCATTCCGTGAGCCGACAACTGCTAAACCCGGACACTAACCATGTCTCACTGGGAGAATATGGACATCTTTCTGGCTGCATTTCGGGAAAAAAAAAAAACGATTTAAAGAACACAGGGTTGGGGAGCAGAACAGTTAAACTGGAAATGGTCAGATTAAAACAAGACTAATATTTGGCCTGCATATATCTATATTTCACATTACCTTCAAAATACTACTTACAAAGTTTTAATCAAATATCCTGCATAATTAGGCAAAACTAAACTTCCTCACCCTACTCAAAAATGTGCAACAATATTTGTTCTTTTTAGCACCTAAAATAACCATATAAAAACCGCATGCACGACAAACGGCTTTGCAAATGTACCTGCATAAATATCTGACTCACAGATTTTCACAACAGTACTTTTCTGATATCACACAACATGCACAAACCATATTATTTCTTATGTCAGCCAGACTGCCATGTAATTACATATGCCATCTGAAACCATCAGCCATTCAAAACTACCAGAATACAGTCTAAATCAACAGCTGAACTATATTACCAAAACTGTTTAACCAAAACTCTCTCTCATATCATAAGGAATTGTTTCTCAAATACAACATTTTATGACAGTAACTAGCACTTTCAGAGAGTTGAACATTTTAGTTTTCCTACACAGTGGTAAACACTTACTACACTGCAAGCACTTTATGTACAATGAAATGCACCACATTTATTGTTTAATTTACAAGTTAACTACAAAGTCTTCATTACAAAATATAAACCACACAACTGAAAACTATATAAATGCATACATATATAATTCTGTAAATAACCACTACAAGCCACCCTTCAAAAATCTTTGAAGAGCAAATTCAAATTCTTTAAGTAGAAAAAAATAAGAATGAGTGGAACATAAAATAGAGAGAGAAAAATGTGGATTCATAAAGTGTTCTGTATGCATACTCTCAAATTAATCTCTCCAGAATAATAGAGAATGCACACAACATAAATCTAATTTTAAGCTCTGCACAATAGCTTCAGTCTACATGAACATTACACATTTACAACATAAACTGCCATGACAAGCTATTTCAAATGTATAATGGAACTACTGCTCACCAAGATGAAAAAAAAAAAGGAAATAGTTATTGTTATGTAAGTAGCTCTCTAAACATTAAAAACAACATACTAAGCTTTTAAATGACGCTTGGCACAATAGCTTGAGTCTACGTGAATATTACACGTTTACAACATAAACTGCCCTGACAAGCTTTTAAAGACATGCAGGTAGGTGTGTGTGTATGGGTGTGCCTTCTTTGAAGGTTGGGCGTCGGGCTGGCAACTCGGCACTGTAAAAATCCGCTGCCAATCATTAGCGGACCGGAGTTCCGCTGTGGCAACCCCTAACCGGGAAAAGCCGAAAGACATTAATTTTAATGGAACTACTGCTCACCAAGTTGAAAAAAAAACGTAAATAGTTATTGTTACGTAAGTAGCTCCCCTAACCATTAAAAACAATATACTAAGGTTTTAAATGACACTTGGCCTAACATGTCTGTCCGGGGTACTACATATAATCGATTACAGCAAATATTTTTAAACCCTGACACCAGACACACACAATAAGTAAGAATAAACGTAAAATCAAAGAAACGCAACTCTCCATTGAAGTATTCGTATTTCAGACTTATTTATTAAATTACAGCTCTCCTTAGCCTGAAACAGTCAGCAACGATCTAAAAGCAAATAAAGTACAGCAGGTGACATATTCTGCCTAAACAGAAAGTCAGCAACTTGGTTGACCAACTGGAACTCAAGGATGCAATTCACCTTTATAAAACTCATTTTGGGCAGACCTTGAGGCTTCCCCAACTCCTATGGCAGTGCTAGGCACCTCAAGACCACAAAACAATACCCTTTTCAATCCCACTTTAAACTGTATTTGAGGCAGGCAATCCTTTCACAATTACAGCAAGGCATCCTGCAGGAAGAGACCTCTCCCTATAATTCACCTATTAGGCCAGATGTAAAAGGGGATGGGTCAGTGCGTTTGACTGTAGATTTTCGGAACATTAATAAACACACAGCGGTGGTCGCTGTACAAACTCTACATCCCCAAGCAACACTAGATAATCTCCCAAATAAAGTGTATAAAGCTACTCTAGACTTAGCTAATGGCTTTTGGGCAATCCCACTACACAAAGAATACCGTCCTTATACAGCTTTCTCTTTTGAAGGCCATCAGTATGTTTATACTCGATTGCCCCAAGGACATAAAAGTTTCCCTCCTATCTTTTCCTCATGGGTCTGGCAGCTTCTAGGAACTTTGCCAGACAAAGTACAGTTTTTTACCTACCATAAATGTAGATGTTTGAGTGCTCATACAGCTGCAGTCATTACAGATGGGTTATCCTGCCGTCAGGCGGGTCCTCGGTCAGCCGAATTCCAAAGTCTAGGTCTGGCGTCGGTTGTTGTCGCTTCTTCCCTGACGTCAGTGCGCCAGGGGTATAAAAGAGGCAGCAGACGCCATTTTCTTCAGTTTTTCTTGCCCCAGATGTCAGGTGCCCCCAGAAGGAAGGCAAAACATAATGTTATGCAAACATGCAATATAGATAAATCAAAAAACAGTAGTTGCAAGCAAATACACCATAAAAGAATACCCCAAATAGGTTGTATGATAAAGGTGTTTGTCATAAGGCCTGTCCTAAGAGGGGACGGAGGGGGGGTAACCTGGACTGCAGCTGTATGAGCACTCAAACATCTACATTTATGGTAGGTACAAAACTGTACTATGTTCATCGTGCATACAGCTGCAGTCATTACAGATGAGTAGAATCCCAAAACTAAGTAAGGGTGGTAGGCACTAAGTGGAACTAGGAGGAGCGAGGATGCCCTGCAGGACTGCTGTGGCAAAGCCCACTCTAGATTTTGAGTATAGTGGAAGGTGGTAGTGCTTGGAGAAAGTGTGCACTGAACTCCAAGTAGCTGCTTCCAAAATGTCCTTGGTAGGGACCCCCCTGAGGAAAGCTGCAGAGGTAGCTGTGGCCCTGGTGGAGTGGGATCTGATGTATGCAGGCACAGATTTTCCATGAAATGAATAACAAAAGCATATGCAGTGGGCTATTCATTTTGAAATTGTCTGTTTGGAAATAGCCTTTCCTTGAGCACCTGTAGCATAGGACACAAAGAGCTGCTCAGATTTCCTGAATGGCTTTGTTCTGTCCAAGTAATAATGAAGTTGTCTGTGAATGTCCAAGGAATGTAGTAGTCTCTCCCCTTGGTTCTGTGGATTTGGATAAAAGGTAGGTAAGTGGATAGTCTGATTCAAAGCTACACTGGATACTACCTTTGGCATGAAGGTAGGGTTGGTTCGTAAGGAAACTCTGTCCTGATGGAAAATGATGAATGGTTGCACAGCCATGAGGGCCTGTAGTTCCGAAACCCTGCATGCTGAGGTGATAGCCAGAAGGAAGGCTGTTTTCCATGACAAGTATTGTAGCTCTGTTGAAGAAGCCGGCTCAAAGGGAGGCAGGGTCAGCTTTTCCAATACGAAGTTGAGGTCCCAAGCTGGAACTGGTGGTTTCCTTGGGGGTTTTATATTTTTTGCCCCTCTGAGGAACTGCCTTAACAGAGGATGTGAGAATAAAGGAGGGTCTGTGTTGTATTGTGCAGAAATGGCTGAAGCGTGGATCTTGATGGAGGAGAAGGAAAGGCCACTGTTTAACATCTCAGCTAGGTACTGTAAAATTTGAGGTATATTTATTACCCAAGGATTCTGGCCCTTTTCTTGATTCCAGGAACAAAATTGTTTCCATTTGGTGGAGTAGGCTTTTCTAGTAGAAGGTCTTCTGGCCTCCAAGATGACATCCTGCACCTCACTGGAGAGGAGAGTCTGTTGGGAAATTAAGGTATTCTCCATGCAGCTAGATTTAGGGTTTTGAGCTGGCTGTGAAGGGTTTTGTAGTTGTGCTGGGACAACAGAAGAGGGACTAGAGGTAGGATCCATGGTGGAGAGTATGTCAGGCACTTTAGGAGTGGATACCAGTGTTGTCGTGGCCAGTCTGGAGCAATGAGAATCATTTGTGGCCTCTCTGCTCTGGCTTTTAATAGAACTTTGGTCAGTCGAGGAAGAGGCAGGAAGGCATAGACTGTCAATGTTGTCCAATTGAAAGAGAGTGCATCCACTTTCCAGGCCTGTGGATGATAGGTCCTTGAACAAAATTTTTTCAACTGGTAATTTCTGTGGGTAGCAAATAGATCTATGTCTGGCTGTCCCCATGCCTGAGTTATCTTTGAGAAAACTTGAGGATGCAACTTCTATTCATATGGATCTGTCATATTTCTGCTTAGGTTGTCTGCCAGTGTGTTTTCCTTCCCTGGCAGGAATTGTGCCTGTAGTTGAATTTGCAATTCCAGTGCTGTGTTCCATAGGGTCATGGCTTGCCTGCACAGGGGGTATGAATGAGTTCCCCCCTGTTTGTTTATGTACCACATGGCTGTGGTGTTGTCTGTCCTTATCAATAGCTGGCCTGGATGCAGTAGGTCTTTGAAGGTCATAAGAGCATTTTGCATGGCTAGCATCTCCTTTTGGTTAATGTGTAGGTGCTTCTCTGTTTGGGACCATTTTCCCTGAATGCACTGATCTGCCATGTGTGCTCCCCAGGCGTAGTCTGAGGCGTCCGTTGTGATGATTTGAGTTGCTTGAGGTACACAGAAAGGGAGACCTGTGTTTCTTTGGCATGCTTGAGCCCACCACAAAAATTCCTTTTGAAGGCATGGAATGAGTGGTATAATTTCCAAGCTGTGGCTGTGTTGAGACCATAAGGTTTTTAGGTACCATTGTAGTTTCCTCATATGCAACTTTGCACATGGGATTAGTAGGATGCAAGATGCCATGAATCCCAGAGCCTGCAGGACTTTCCTTGCAGTTAGTCTGGTGAAAGTTGCCATTTTGTTGAAGTATTGAGACAGTTGCCCTTGTTTGTCTGACGTGAGGTAGGCCATCTGGGTGGTTGTATTTAAGCTGGCACCCAGGAAAATTATCTGTTGAGAAGGTATTAGTTTTGATTTCTTTTTGTTCACTGTGTATCCCAGGAAGTTTAACAGTTTTATTACAAACGCCAGATGCTGCAATAGAATGTCCTTGCTGTCCGCTTGGATCAGGCAGTCGTCCAGATATGGGTAGATTTGTATTCCTTGTTGTCTGCAGAAGGCAATTACTGATGCCAGGCATTTCGTAAACACTCTGGGTGAAGTAGATAAGCCAAAGGGCAATGCAGAGAATTGGTAATGGGTTGAACCTGCAAGAAATCTGAGGTATCTTCTGCAATCTTGTCTGATAGGGACATGCAGGTATGCCTCCTTGAGGTCCAATGTTACCAGCCAAGACTCCTTGCCCAGCATGGGAAGAAGCTGCTGTAATGTGAGCATCTTGAATTTTGGCACCTGTAGATAGGTGTTTAGGATGGATAGGTCTAAGATAGGTCTCCAATCTTTGTCTTTCCTTGGTACCAGGAATAGTCTGGAATAAAAACCTTGACCTTGTTCTTTTGCAGGTACCTCTTGAATTGCTTTCATATCCATGAGAGCGGAAATTTGTCTTTGTGCCTCTGCCCTTTGATTTTGTGGCAGGTTTGGCATGCCTCTCATTTTTGGAAGGGTGTGAAAGTGGAACCTGTAGCCTCTGTCTATAATGTCCAGAATCCATTTGTCTTTTGTAACAATATGCCAGTTTTTTGAAAATAATGCCAGTTTTCCGCCCAAAGGTGCTGCCATTAAAGCTTTGCTTGGCAGGCATAGGGGGAAGTCATTGTGTCTGTTTTCTAAATGACTGTGATCTATCTTTTTCACCTCTTGGGGTTGGTGCTTGCCACTGTCTTGCTCTGTAAGATCCTTGAGGTTGTCCTCTATCCCTTGTGCATCTGTATCTGCCCCTTTGAGGTCTGTCCGTGGCTGGAAAGGACCAATTCTTTGAAGGCCAGTTTCTGCTGAAGCGTGGAGGTTGTACCTGCAGGAAATCTTTCACTGTCTGCATAGATTTCGCTTTTTCCTCCATTTTCTTTAGTACCTCATCAGCTTTAACACCAAACAATACATCTTTTTGAAGTGGTGCATCTAATAACTTTGCTTTGACATGATCTGGTAAGGTTTGCTCTTTGAGCCAAGCATGTCTACGTATAACAGACCCCGTGACAGCAGCTCTACATGAGGCCTCTAAAGCATCAAAACCACACTGCAAGGTATGTTTACCCACTTGCTCTGCACCATGCAACAAATCGTGCAACTCTTTCAAATCTGGTTGTTCTGTTTGTGTCATTTTGCTTTTCAACTGAGATAACAAAAACTGTTGGTACTTTAACTATGAGGGCATTAAACTGTCAATTCCATATGTTAAAGTGGCAGATGTATACACCTTTTCCCCCACCTTTCTAATGCTCTGGAATCTCTCTCTGAAGGTAAAGGGTTTTTAGCAGTAGAGGCCTTTATTCCCTTGGGACCCTGTGAAATAGTTTCAGGGTCAGCAGTATGGCTTTTATAAAGGAACTGGTGAGAATCAGGAACTCGGTAATACCTGTCTGGTTTAACAGGGGCTGGAGGTAAATAATCTGGATTAAGGCTGGCTTCTGCGTACACATCATCCAAAATATCTAAAACAGGAGGGATAGCCAGGGACCTATGCTGGGGGAGCAGTAGAAATTCCCTGAGCCTTTTCTTGGAATCTGAGTAATCTTGGCCTTCCCAGTGAAAGTGTTCCCTCAATGTATGCAGGGTTTCCCCAAAAGAGTAGTCCTCAGGGGGGGGGAGACTGAGGGAATAGACTCCTCAGCATCAGAGTCTTCGAAAGGGGAATAGGCATAATCCTGGTCCTCAGAATGTTCTGAGGTAATAGAAGCCTGGTCTGAGGAAGGGTAGTCTTCCTCCAATCTGGGTCTTTTGTCAGAGGGGGGTTGAGAACCCCTGATGAGAGTTATCAAATCTTCAGCCATTTTAAGCATCTGCTTTTTAGGCATGGGGCCTTGAGAGGAGGTCTGAGGACCCTGTTTTTTAGTTTTCATGGCAGCTTTAGATTTAGTGAAGGATTTAGTAGAGAAGGTGGAAGGCCTGAAGACGCCTTCAGAAATGGCAGGCCTGACTAAATTTTGAGTTTCCCCGCCAAGAGTGGCGTCGGTATCTGCAGTAGGAATGGAGACCGAGGAGCCTGCGACCTTGGGTACTGAAGTCTCCGGTAAAATAGTTTCATCAGTATTCAGGGGCTGCGTAGGTGCCTCGCTGAGAACCGGAGAACCGGTAGTCGGCCTAAGCGTGGTCTCAGTACTCGGTGCAGACCTCGGATGTTGGTCCTTATCTTTGCGTCTTTTGCTTAAAACTGGCGTCGGTGTATCCGACGACATGATATAATTAAATGTTTTGCCAAAATAATGAAGGGCGAACTCTGCCCGACGCTTAACAGTGCGCCTGTTGAACCTAGCACAAAAACGGCAGGCCGAGACGTCGTGGTCTGGGCCTAAGTAAGGTATACAGAAAGAGTGGAAATCCTTATGCGATATTTGCTTCCCACAAGAAATGCAATTATTAACTTTGTCTGACATTGGTCTGAGGCAAGAAAAGTTTCCCCAATGGGGTACTTAGCTTTAAAGGAGACTTCGGCTGAAATACTTTCGTAAATCTCAGGAGCTGGCCGACCGGCACTTGCAAACTGCTTCTGCTTTGGGCACCGCGCGGCAAGAAAGACTGAAGAAAATGGCGTTGGCTGCCTCTTTTATACCCCTGCCGCACTGACGTCAGGGAAGAAGCGACAACAACTGACGCCGGACCTAGACTTTGGAATTCGGCCGACCGAGGACCCGCTTGACGGCAGGATGACCCATCTGTAATGACTGCAGCTATATGCACGATGAACATCGTGGTTTGCATGGATGATATTTATATCACGGTAGACACTACCTCGTCTTTAATGACCCAGGTCACTCATATCTGCACCATCTTAGCGGATCACGGTTACGTGATTAATTTCGAGAAATCCTGGCTGGGCTACTGATCAGTCCAGTTTCTGAGGTTTGAAATTCAGGAGTCCAGGCCTCCACGGCATTCAAAGAAAAACTATTACAAATTGAACCCCCCACTTACCTTAAGCAGTTACAAGGTATTCTAGGCCTGCTAAACTTTGCGCAAAAATTAGTTCCTAACTATGCACAAAAAAACAGGCCCTTGTATGATTTGACTAAAGGGGGGCCATTTCAGGCCGAGCAATGGGAACAGCAGCATACCGACATCATAGATCAAATGATCTTGGAAATAAACAGTGCCAAAGCTTTGGACACTAGGGATTTAACCAAACCCTTACAAAAAACATAATACAAACACAGAACTGGCTTGGGCAATGTTTAAAGAAAAATAAAGGGGAGGAGACACTTAGAACAGAAAGCCATGACTTTTTGACATGATGTTTTGACAGAAAACAACAAAGAACAAAGGTGAGGTGTTACGCAAGTGATGGCTTGGATTGCAAGAATCCGATTGGTTGCCACCACTTGCTTTATCAACTACTTTGTAAGTGGATTTTCTACAAAAAATTTAATGTGACCTTAATTTTAAAGCACGCTGAATTGTAACTATATAAAATAAATTACAAGTTCAGTTACAATTTCAGCGTGTTTTACATTAAGCCCAACTACAAATCTGCACTACAGTTTCTGGCACTTGTGGAAAGCACTCGCGGGTAACAGCTTTCAATTAGTATCTTCTTATGACGCGCTCGGTGTTAAGCACAGAGGCACCATGAGTAGGTACTAGGGGTTAATGAGTTAAGACAGTAGGACTAATTGTACATCCAGATTCTCTAGTGGTGAAAGAAATATATCTCATGAATGCTGTCCAATGTACTCTCTTCCATTTTGCTCTACTATGTCTCACAGTAATTACCATAGGATTGTCATATACTAACAGTTGTGTAACCTGCCTTTTACTAATATTTAAAGTATTGTCTGTTAACTATAAAAATGTTATCTCTTGGAGCTTTTCTCCCCGGGCCTCTGTAGGAAATGGACTTATATCCAGTTGGACTCTCCCGGTTAACAAATGTAAAATAAAATAAAATAAATAAATAAATAAATCAGAGGTTCAACTACTGGGCTGGCTCTTTCTCAGTATCCTAGCATAGGTTTTTGAAGGAAGGATAAAATGTGTGATCCCTCTAAAACAGGAGCACAATCTCTTGAACCCAGTTTTTGAAAGTGGGTACCGTCACTCTAGTTTGCAAATCTAGAGGCATTAATCCTACCTTCCATACAATATTTAAAACGTTTGTTAACCACGACACCCAAACACTATCAGCACATATAATATTTCCAGACAGCTTTCGTCCACTCCCACAGCCTTGCAACTGTGCAGGTGTTTAATAGCCAGAGTGATCCCATCTATACAATGAACCTTGCCTCACCAATTGCTTCTGGCATTGCCTTCTAAGAAGAAGGAATTCTACCAGAGTCAGGAGTTCTTAGAAGTGTTCCTTCTACCACTCGAGAAGATCTCCAGCTGTGGTCAACCTTTTTTGATCCTTACTAAGAACAACCTCAATGTCCTGCTCTCTCCTGAATCACTGGATGGTTTGACAGAATTTCAAAACATCACATGAGTTACATGGCAACTGAGCCACTAGGCCATTTCCACCTTGCCAGTACCCATCTCTGATGACATCTGACCACTGATATTCACCAGCAGGTCCTAGGGCTCTTGCCATGAGAAGTACTAAGCACTTTTTGACCATAACTCTTTCCTGCTGCCTCATCTACCAAAGTCTTGTACAGGTATATTCTGACTCCATGTCCATGACCTCCTCTGGGATAGTGTTGAAGCTGTTATGGAAGTGAGAGTTGAAGTCTTCCCACACAGAAGCATTTGCTATGCATTCCTAGGGTTGTCTACCTGTCACTGTGTCCATCTGACCTGACTCATCCACAAGTGGTTATCAGTTGCCAGCTCAGCATCTCTCCCTACCTGAGTGTCCAGAATATATGGCCTCTGGTCTGATGACACAACTACAAAGCTGATCATTGAGCTCTAGCCCCAGGTGCTATAATATCAGGTAGAATTATGCATAACTCTGTATTTGAACATGGTGTCTGTTATGAACAATTCATGACTACCACAGAAGCTCAACATCAGTTTGTCACTTGGGTTTAGATCAGGCGTGCTGTACTTCCCTAATCTCACCTTCCAGTTAACTCCATTATTCCACACATAAGCATTAAAGTCTCCCAATGGGATAAAAAAGTCAGGAAACAGTATCCTGCTGATCATTATACCTATACTGTTCAAGAAGGCTGAATACCCTGAAGAACTATATGGTGCCCATGCATAAAATAATAGTTTTTTTTTTATCCAACTTGCAAGTGTACACTTCAGCAGCCCTCTCATCCACTAAATGTATGGGATCTAGCAAGGGGTTTCTGAGTGTCTCAACATCCAAACAGGGCTTTTTCTTTGGGAAGCAATTCTAGGACAGGAGACAGACCATCCCTAGTCAATTAACCTGTTTCTAGAACCAATGAAACATGTGGAGGTAAGACCAACAATATCTAGCTGGCACTTTTCAGCTTCCTGCACAGGTTCTAGCGCCTTTCCCTTTAATGAGGGGGCAATCCATATCTTAGCAGAAATTTTCAGTTGGCTTACCCCATTTTAATCTGTCCTGCATCTACCTGCCACATAGCTGGCACTGTAACCAAACCCCACCCTTTGTTTTATGGATTGTGATCCAACACATAGGCTTCACATGCTTTCTTTTGGGTTGAATTTAAATCAGGGTGTGTGGGCTACCCAGCTACCAAATACTTGTTGGTAAACACCAACCCCAGGCCTAGTTTCAGCTGTATGTTCTGGGAACCTATTCTGGGTAAGAGTCTTTGAAAGAATCATGGGAGTTAAAATTTTGGATTACTGCTTATCTGGTCCATCCTCTTTTTAGACTACTTGTTTTGGGTAAGACTACCAGGAACACAAAGCTTCTAAAGATATAACATTGCAGAGGCATGCAACCATCTCTATTTTAACAAGGTTGATATTGCAAAAGGATTACTCAAATAAGTTCACTTTATTTTCAGATAGTTGTTTGATGCTGGGGACCTTTGGTACTCTTGTGCAAGGCAAACAGTTGCTCCATTTATAAATAATTGATACACTATGGCTTACTTGATGTATGCCTGGTTCACACAAATAATTCCAAGTACTAAAAGAAAGTTTTTAGATTAATTTGTAGTAGTTAAAAATATTTATGCAGTAGCACTAAGGCATGACTATTGCTTACATATTTAAAAGTATATGAAATGAACACATCTAATGCATATCTTACATACCTGATTAAAATGTTACTATGTATAAAGTAAGAAGAATAGGTGGGTGGGTCTCTGAAGTTAGGGAAGCTACCCTTTATGATCTCAAGCATGACAGGCTCAGACGTCAGTATCCAAACATTTTAAAGCACTGTTAATAACTAGGTGACTCATCAGTAAGCGACTACACATGTACACATGCTACAGTCTCAGCATGACACTAACTTTTTAAAATTCAGTAGAGAACATTCATTCAACTTGTCAAATGTTGGACTTTGGAGTGAGAGAAAATGAACACTTTCCTGAGAATGAAGCCTGCCAGTAACAACAAAAAATAGATTCTGCTGCATATAATCATGAAATATAAAGGCACCTCCTTGTTGTAGTGTAGCAACATTTTAGAAGTCTGTTGGACATGTCTGTCCAATCATGTACCAGCTACAAAGAAGTAGACTACACTGAAAACAGCCAGCATTATCCCTTTTGCTGGATCATATTAAATGAAAGCCTAAGGAAAATGAGTGCATTCCAAGATGGAAAACAACAAACAGTAGCAAATGTTTAAGTCCCTTTATAGCAAGGGGCTGTTCTGAATGGGGAAAGTAGGGAGCTAGGGAGGAGGGTACATCAACTTAAAAATTCACAAAAGAATTATAAGTAATTATTAGCACAAAAGATTGCATGCAGTTTAAATGAAAGGCTTTTTATTGTTTTTCCTTATTGCTATTATTATTATTATTATTATTATTATTATTATTATTATTATTATTATTATTATTATTATTTTTAGAACAGCAAGCACTGTAGCTTATAATTAGGAGGTCAATGGATTAAGCTGCAGCAGTCATATTACATACAGTGCACAGTTTATGCAGTTTGCCTATGAGTGCTACTACAGAGTTGTCTTTCTTTTAAAGTCTTTGTGTAGCTGTACACAGCCATAAGTTACCTGAGGTCGAGTAGCATATTTTGCAGGTGTCTAATAAGACTGCAAGAGGCACTCACCAGAGCAGCAGATCTGTATTAACATGCTGTTATTTTCTGTACCTTAGTAGCTTTGTTTAGCCAGAAACAAACTGTCAGAATGTCATACAGAATATGCTGCCACCTCAGCATCTTAATGTTCAGAATGTTTGGATTTGTAACTGCAACACATTCTAATCCTTTTTTTATTTGCTTTGAAGAACGAATCACAGTTTATAGCAATAATTATAAAACAAATATCAGCAACCAAGGGATTCCTTTCATGTTATGGAATGCTCAGATGAGGGAAGATCAGAATATCAAGCCTAAATGCTTGAACACTCTAAATATTGAGATGGACAACAAGACACAAAGCACCTGTTACCCCCACTGCAACCCCAACACCCCCTGCTTGTTAGTATACTAACTCTGAGATCACACCACAGTGTGGAAAGGAGAACAACCCCAATCCCCACTGCATCACGAACCAGCATAATACACATCCTGTTCTATTTGATATTTACGGTGTTTGAGCTTTTGACAATATGATAGGGATCCCAATCAAGATATATAATAACGAGGGGGTGCTGAAAAGTTCTAAGCCTGAGACCAAGAAGGGAATGACGTGGAGTCATGAAACTTACAAGTTATTCAATATATTCTCCCCGAAGTTCAACACACTTGGAATATTGTGTCTGAAGTTTCTGTAACCCTGCCAAAAAAAAGTCTGAAGCCTGGTTATTGAAATACTGCTCCACTGATGCAGTCACCTCTGAATCACTCAAAAAGTGGTGCCCTTTCAAACTCTTTTTAAGGTTTGGAAAAAGGAAATGGAGCAAGATTTGGTAAGGAGGGCGGACAGTCTATGCACTCATATCCCATTTTCGTCAAAACACTCATCATTTTGCCAGCCTTGTGAACAGGTGCACTGTCTTGTAAAAAGAAAACACCTTTCTGCAGCTTCCCTCTCCTTTTTTCTTTCAATGTCTCCTTTAATCTGCACAGCAAGTTACAGTAGTACTCTGCATTAATTGTTTGGCCCCTTGGAAATAGTCAGTCATTACAACACCTTCCTGATCCCAAAACACAGTGGCCATGACCTTTCATGCTGTCTTTTGGGTCTTGAACTTTTTTGGCCTTGGTGAACCTGACTGCCACCATCGGATGGACTATTGTTTTGTCTCAGGATCACAGTGGTGTAACCATGTTTCATCAACAGTAACTAGTCATTCCTAAAAGTTTGCACCAGCTCGACAAAATGCCACAAAATCAACTTGGAAGTGTCCACTCAACGTCTTTTCTCATTGGCATTCAAACATTTGGGCACCCACTTGGCTGACAGTTTCTACATGCCCAACTGCTCATGGATTTTAAACCCAACACATTTCCTGGATATCTGTAGTATCTCAGCAATTGTTTTAGCTAATATGCCAAAATCAGGTCATGGACACAGTCAACAATTTCAAGAGCTGACACCATTTGAGGCCTCCCAGACCTTGCTGCATATTCGGTCTCGAAAGCTCCATGCAGAAAGTTTGCACACCACTTCTTCACAGTTGATTAAGTCAATGTTTGCATCATACATTCATGGATTTCTTTTTGAGTTTTCTTCTGCAGGAACAGGAATTTCATGATGGCTCGGAGTTCCACACTTGAAAATTCCACACTTTTCATTGACATGGTTCAATCAATGACCTGAAACAATGTCAAAACATAGTGTTCAATTCTGCAAATTGGCACTTTACAAGATAAAATAACCCTCTTTTTAACTACAGAGGCTAAACAATGCTCAGAATTTAAAAAGTTGGGTGGGCTTAGAACTTTTCAGCTCCCCCCTCATAACAGTCACAATTTTTAAAAAAATCTGCAAAATAATAATCTATGAAAACAGAGACCTTGGTTCAGGTTCAAGCAAACGAGCAGATATCCATTCTCAACACAACAAAAACTGGATAAGAAACATGGATAAGGGAACAGCATACATGCACATAATGTATGTATATATATATATATATATATATATATATATATATATATATATATATATATATATATCAAACACATCCAGCACTCACTGTGTTCCAATGCCACAATAAATGGCTGCTCAGTGTTATAGCATAGATCCATTTTATTCCATATTAAACAAATACACAGTCATAGCAGTCATCCAAAATAATGGACAACCTCTGTTACTTGCAAACTGGTTTCACCATATAGGTGTCATCGTTCTCAATGATTAAAAGGAAGTTACACAACCACATTACCTAAATAAGCATCACTTAAAGTGACAACATTCAATTCTATAATTTACTAAGTACACATTAAATATACAATAAATATTAAATGTGCAGTATCTATTTATATCTTTTTAACATATATAATATAACCAAGACAATCTATCTTCAAGCTTCTATAAGACAACTGCAAGCAAATATTACTAGTTTTTACATAACTCAATGTTATTCAAACTACAGAATTTGGATATGTTAACAGAGGAGCTCAATAATTGTTATGATGACATCCAGCGATTTTCAACTCAAGATGATTTTTCGGAAAGAAATAATTTTTTTTTGCAAGAGATGGGTGATTTTGAGAATGATTTGTGTTCGCGCAAATTAAAGAAATATACTAGGGACATGAATGATTACCAAAACAATCTTATATACACTTGGAAATATAACAAGTGCTCAGTTCATTTTTCTGACAATAAGAAAAATAAAGGGGTGAATGTGAAAAGGAAACGGGTTCGTTCCATCCTGAAGAGAACGAACGGAAACACCACTGATGGGGAGTCAAGCACGTCTGAGTTTTCATCCAATATTACTGACACAGATATGGACATTTTGGAAAGTTGTGAGAATTTTTCACCGGTACAGAAGCATTTTAAAGGCCCTTTAGACGAGGCGGGAGGAACCATAAGTGGAGTCAACATGGAAGAAACCTTCAGACAGATGATGGAAAACGAGCAGCAAATGTAATTGGCAGTTCATCTGATGAGGACAATTTGACAGTGAATTTGACATCTATTGCTTTTTAAGGATGAAACAGATGTGTTGAATAAAGGGCTGAATTATGTACCTTCTTTCTATGTATCTCATGCCTCAGTGGTGTTCGATGTTAAAAGTATTTGTCGTAATTTAAATTTGAAATTCTATTATAGAAATAGGTCTGATGCTGTCACTAATCCAGCTTTTAAATTTAGAAAATCAATATTCCAGCCCCCCTACCATCCTGCAGTAAGAATGTTTGAAAAACGAGTTCTAAGTGAATTACATGCAAGTCAAAATAATATTTTTAAAAAGTTTGGCAATAATCTAAATGTAGAACGAAAGTATGCTTTAAACAATTTATGCAATAATAATTTAGTGGTAATTAAAGCTGACAAGGGAGGTGGTATTGTTTTATGGGATTCTATTAATTATGATAAAGAGGTTATGAGACAGCTTAATGATGGTATTTCATATTTAAGGCTACCATTTAACCCTGCTTATGGTTTTAAAACAGTGATCGATAAATGTTTGGGTGATACTGTGTTAGAAGGTATGATTACTGATGAAGAATGTGAACAATTGAAGGTCGAAGACCCTGAACCATCTGCATTCTATATTTTACCAAAAATACATAAGACGATAATTAACCCCCTGGGGAGACCGACTGTTTCCAACACAGGTTCTGTGAGTGAACCATTGTCTGTCTATTTAGAAATCAAATTGAAACCTTTGTTGTCCTTGGTTCATACTTAAATCAAGGACAGTAATGACTTTTTAAAGTTAATGGATGACATTCAAGTACTTTTACATTCTTATTTGAGTACGTTAGACATTCAGTCATTATATACTAGTATACCTGATGAAGGTAGTCTTACTGCTGTGAAATATTGGTTGGATGTGTTTTTATTGTATACTGATGAACAGACTGAATTTCTGTTGAAAATCACTGGGGTTAATATTGGAACATAATGCCTTTTATTATAAAAATGACTAGTATCTGCAAATAAAAGGCACAGCGATGGGCACAAATTTTGCACCAATATATGCTGACCTATTTATTGGATTTTTGGAGGTTAGTTTGATCTATGATGATGGCACTTGATTTAAAAAGTTTATTAATATGTGGTGAAGATATAAGTATGACTGCTGGTGTATATGGGAAGGTTCTGTTAAAACCTGGAATGATTTTGTTAATTATTTGAATGCGAATATATATGATATTAAACTTATTGGAAAGATTAGATAATTTAATATAGACTTCTTGGATGTTAATGTTTCTAAATTGACAGATGGAACCATGGCTACAAGTTTATTTTGAAAGCCTTTTTCCAAGAACCCTATATTAGAACTCAGAAGTTGTCATGCCCCACATATTAAGAAGACTATATCGAAGGCGCAATTTTTAAAGCTTAGATGACTATGTAGCTCCAACTAGGGATTTGAGGAGGACACATGTAAAATGGAATCCAAATTCTTGAGGCGGGGTTATAATGCAGCTGTGGTTTCAACAGCTCATTGTTTTGGCTCTAGAGAAGATAGGAAAGTTTTGTTTGAATCAATCAGATATAAAGGTGATGATAGGATTACTAATCAAACATCTAGATTCATCACCACTTTTGGAACTAATACATTTAAAATAAAGGGGGTGATAAATAAATATTGGCCAATTTTGAAGTCAGACCCCTATTTTGAACACATATTAGATAATTGTTGTCATTTTGGATATAGGAGGGGGAAACTATTGGCGAATATTTTAATAAATATAAAACAAGTTTCTTTTTGAGTAAGAATGTTGTGACTGAATCACTTAAGGGAAGTACATTTTGTGGAGACTGTACATATTGTAAAGTAGTGTTTAGAACCAAATCTTTTACATCTGTTAATACTATGAAAGTATTTGAAATGAGGGCGTTGATCACAAGAAACACTGATTGGGCTGTATACATGGCTGTATGTCGGTGTGGTGCTTTCTATATAGATCAAATGTCTAGACCTTTTAAACATAGGATATCATTACATATTAGTGATATCAATTGTAAAAGATGCAGAAGTGCACTATATAAACATCATTCAGAAAACGTTAGGACACATTTTACTTTTGTTGGCATAGTTGAAGTTAAGGATGAGGCGCAGTGGCATAACTACGTTAGAAGCGCCCTGAGGCAAACTTTTCCTAGGCGCCCCAACACCCCCCCCCCGGGAACCCAAGCCATCGAGATGACCGAAGCCAAATAAATCACATATAGTCACGTTCGCTTGACCTATGACAGTGGCATAAAACACTGAAATCTGGAGACGTGCTATTTCAGCAAAAAGTAAAAAAAAAAAACAATTATAAAACAGTACATTATATAGATACCAGAATGTGAATTGTACCTCCAGTCATCTAAATAATTCCACATTAAAGAAATATGTAAGATCTGTAACTAATAAAGAGGTTGCTGCTAGCTAACAACTTACTATTTCATTGTTTCATCTACAAATAAAGTGCCTGTTCCCTTGAGATATAAATTGCCTATTTTGCATACAAAAAAATAAGCTAGCCTAGTAATATTACAATAGGGAATGGATGGCAAACTGATAACAGGTTCATTCATAGTTACTAGGTATCTCTGCCAAAGAGAACATTCTCAGGACGGCAGCATCCACCCCATTTAAAGGTACAACAGAGTATAGCATCAGCACAGCAATCCATCTACATGCTGGGGGAGTAACCTTGTCTATTTGGCTTTGTGTAATAAATGTTTTTATGTGGGGAAGACCTGTAGGTCTTTGAGGGGATATCTTTTGGAACTTGTTAGTTATATTAGGAATAAAGATGTCACCAGTGCTTTATACAGACGTGTGGCAAAGTCTAAAGATCATAGTTTTAGTTTTTTATTATTGCAAAATTTGAAGAGTAGCATTAGAGGAGGGGACTTAAATAATAAGGAGGAGAAGTCTGAGAGTAAATGGATCATTACCTTATAGGCACATATGTTTCTAGACCTGAATGGTCATATCCTTTAAAACCTCTACTGAAGGATCGTAAACTGCCACATTAATTGTGTAATGATTTAGAAGTTAATGAGTTCTACTATTTAATGGTTTTATTCTGTAGTTCATCTTATGTGATGAAGTGCTTGTTTCTGAGTGTGAAAGCGCTTACTTTACAACAAATTATTTTACTTGTATCCTCTCAGCCATGCTTAGTTTTTGGTGTACATTTTTTAGTTTGGTTTTGTCTGCGTTTGATACACCAAACCTTTACTGCCCATTTATCGGCTTTTTCTTTGTTTGCTATATTACAAATATGTCAAGTATTTGCAAACTAATGTAATGGAGTAAAATTCAGGGTAGACCTGCAATGCCAACCCTAAGAAGCTAATGTTAATTTTGTAGTTTATTATCCTCTTGTCATTTCAAGAAAATTTCATAATGAAAGGTTAAGCAATGAGTATGTTACATTTATTACATCCATTGTTCCTCACAACTTTTCAGAATTTTGCAGACTATCCACATTTTTTGCCTCACGGTTTTATTTCTGCTTCATAAAATTTGTGGTTTTCTGTAAAATCATTAATTACTGAAGTCATTAAACTGTGACAGATGTTTGAGATTCAGACTTCATATCCTTCAGAAAATACATGTTAATGCAAAATCTATCCTAGCAACTTTCTGGGTAACCTATTGGTGGACAAGGGTTGAATGCTCAAGCTTCAATTCCCTTACGTTCCAGTCACCGCTGATCAGAGTTCACAACCCATGACATTTACTTAAGTACACAATTCACAATCAGTTAGAATACCCCCTTATTTAATTTGGTGCAGCCATGGAGTTTGTAAACATGTAAGTTTGGGGGATTGCCCCCACATTGGAAGTTGAAGAGGGGGACTTGGCCCCCTGCAAAAAAAAAAAAAAAAAAAAAAAACTTAAGTAGCTTTCAGTAGGATTTTTTCACTGAAGGTGATTTGGGGATTCCGACCCTTGATATATTCACTTTCATCCATTCATAGTGGAAGCCAAATTTCCATGTCTATAGGAGGAATATTTAAAAACTGTTCCTGATTTTGGGCTTCTGCACCCTCACAACATTATTTTTGACATTGTTTTGTATTACCTGAAAACTATCCCTGATTTTTAGGGATGCCCCTGATTTTGGCTCAAAATGTTCTGTCTCTTCTAAAACAGACAATTTTGGGAGCAAAAGGTGATGAATTATACTTGATGAATAAATAAATAGTAGCAACCAAAGAAAAACACACTGCCAGGTAAAGCACTCTTATTCAAAAGTCCAAAACGTGTAAAAAAGAAAATAAAGAGTACACCATCAGCTGGAATTCAAACTTGTCAGCAAATAACTCCAAATAACTCCAAGTAACAACCTGTTTAAATGAAACTTCATTTATTACAAACGAACAGGAGCTGCAGCAAGTGATAAAAGTTAGCGCTTTCGCGTTGACACCCAACGCTTCATCAGACATAAAGAATTAATAAATCTGGCTCCTTTTAAGCATCCATTTACATGATGTCATAATTGACTTAAAGAGACAGATATTTACAAATTAGTAAAGGTAAAAATACTGTTGTTTAGATACATCATATGTTGAAGTCATTAAAAACATTAAAAACCATGAATAAATTTTAATATAAATGAACATACATTTAATAATAAAAAAATAAGATAAAATAAACCACAAACAACTTTAGTGGTTTAATGGTTTGGAAGCTAAGAAAGGCTTGATGGAAAGCCTCTCATTGAGTCCAAATTTGTGTGCTTGTAGTTTCACAATCCACTTGCCCTCTTTTTCTTCTACTCTGTCTTTAACATTACCCAGTCTGTTATCTATCTTTACCAATTCAAGAACCTGAAATTTAAAAGTGTGGTTGTCACCAACATCAATAACATGTTTTGCAAGTGCATTTAATGCATTGCTCCTGGATATTGCATAGATGTGTTCCCTAATTCGTTCTCTTAGGGATCTAGTGGTCATGCCCACATAGAACTTCCTGCATGACTGGCATTCAGCTAAATAAACCAGGTTCCTAGATTTACAACTTGCACAATGTTTGAAAATGTAATTCCTTTGTGTGACAGGGTGTGTGAACATGTGGGTATTGGCTATGTGCCTGCATTGGTTGCAGGATGAACAAGCAAAAGTGCCATGCCGTATGTTGGTATTGTCATTAGTATGAACTCTATCATAACAGAGTAACCTATTCAATGACAGCATATTTTTAAAAGCTACTCTGGGTTTGTTGTCTACTAGAGATCTGATGTTGTCATCAATCATAAGAAGGTTCCAATGTCTATGGAAAATTTCCAGAATGTGCTTGTTCTTGTTGGTATACGGAATGGTGATCCTATTTGTCTGAGCCCTAGATGTTCGTGTAGTCGGTGTATATGAAATTAAGCTTAAATTAGCTTAAATTTAAGCTAGTGCCACGAGGACTAAGGATTCTTAAAATGCCGACTTTCGGCAATTCTCAACCTAGACTACTAGCATTGTGGCAGAAATGCAATATCGACACCAGTTTCTCTTACTTAAATATCTTAATTGAACATTATGATCTTTCCATTAATGATCTAAAGACTGAAATAATAACTATATACACAGAACTAAGTGGGAAGTTGAATAGTGATCAGCGTGACATTGTGCTCAGTGATTTAAAACAAATGTTGTCTTCCCTTGACCTCAAGTGCTTGCGTGACAAGAAACGCAAGCTACAGAGAGATTTCTTGGATTTCACACATTCCAGAGTTTTTTCGTGGCCGAAAGAGAACAACGCTACAAGACCCAATCCTACTAGTGGTCCCACCATGCATTCACGTCCATCTTCCGTCACACCCGATGAGCAACGCGTTATCCAATTGATTACTCCTCCTCCACCGACGTCATTAGAAGAAGCCACACAATCGGAGCCTACAGCTTCTGTCACTTCGGATAAACCTAGAGAGACTACTGATTATTTCAACAAAGGCATTTCACCACATTCATGTATTATTACAACGCAAGCACTAATTCACTCTGATTCTGGTCTTGATTCAGTATCACGCATAGACAAGCCAACATCTGTAAGACCGAAAACGAGTGAATCACGAAATAAACAACTTAGTATTGATTCTTTCGTTATTCAAAATGAAGAAGAGCTTTTTGCACTGGGCGAGGGTCTTCCTTCTTTTCCCCTACCCTTCAGACCCCAGGAGAAAAGAACTTGGTCCCCCTTGATGAGAACCAACAAGAGGAAATTTATGGAAGAAGAAGCGCCTCACACCAAGAAAGCATGGCGACCGAAAACCTGATTGGTAACGTTTTATTCTCTGAGACTTATAATTCAGATTGTTTAGTAGTTAATATCTCTAAGTATGGCTTGAGTGTATTTGAACTATCTATTCTTAATAAGGGTTTAGGGTTTATTCCCTCTCATAGCAATGATGTCACAGACATCGTTGTGGATGTGAAAATGTTCACCAGAAACTTAGCCCTTAAACTTCTATATGGTAAGAATGATGAAGTTGTGAATAAATATACTGCATTTAAGAAGCCTTCTACCTTCATTCCTCCTTTACATCCGCTGCTAGAAGCTTTCGAGCAAGCAGTAGAGGACGATTTGTTTAAGCTATATAATGATAACCAAGCTAAACCCCATTTTATAAACTTGACTAAACAAGAGAAACAAGCCTTAGATGATTTAAGAAGGAATGAGACAATTGCCATTAGACAAGCAGACAAGGGTGGAGCTGTCGTTGTAATGGACAGCTCCACATATAGTAATAAAATGATTGCAATGTTATCTGATGCAGAAACCTATCTACCTATCTCCGAACATAGTTTAAATGGTCTCATAAAGAATGTTCATGCCATGCTATATGATTTATTGTTGACCAGTATGATTGATAATGACTTATATATGTATTTTGTGATTGACAAGCCTTTAATACCATCTTTTAGAGGTCTTCCCAAAATACACAAGAATGCCACTGATCCACCTTTGCGTCCAATAGTATCCAGTCGAGGCTGGTTGACCGAGCCTCTATCCATTTATCTGGATAAAATTTTGAAGCCAGTAGTTTTGAATACTAAGCATATTCTGAAAGACACTACGAATTTCTTAGAGAATCTAGCGACTTTTAAACAGTCTTCCTCTGTTAATGACACATGTATATTAGTATCTTTAGACGTTAAGTCTTTGTTCACTTCAATACCCAACAACACAGGCTTAGAATACATGAGAGCATTTTTGATGAAAAGTGATTTGACAACGCACATGGTGGATAGGTGTGTGTCCTTACTTGAAATTGTTCTTGAAAACAATGTGCCATGTTATGGAAGTACCTACTATGTACAAACTAAGGGTGTAGCGATGGGCACTCCATGTGCCAACGCATACGCCAACTTGGTGTTGGCACAATGGGAACAGCTATTTGTGTTTAATCAGAACTCTGTTTTTCTTGATTCATTATTATTTTATAATAGATTCGTGGATGATGTCTTTTTGTTGTGGGGAGGAACAATTGAACATCTTTTAGATTTTGTAGACTATCTTAATGGAACAACTGATTTTCTGAGTTTTGATTATACCTATTCCCCCGAACATGTAGATTTCTTAGATGTGAGTGTGTTTAGGAAGGGTCATGGATTTGAAACTGAACTCTTTAGGAAGAGTTGCTGGAGGAATAATTTACTCCACAGAAACAGCATGCATCCTCGGCATGTATATAGGAACATTGTTCAGAATCAAGTTACTAGAGTCTCCAAACTCACCTCTACACACACAGCTTACCAACGACACAAGTCAGATTTAGTAAATAATTTTACAACCAGGGGATACAATAGAAAATCTGTACTTACAGCTGTTTCTGAAGGTGACAGCAAAAGGGACAATGTAGCCATACCCATTATCAAGAGACATGATATTTCATATACACCGACTACACGAACATCTAGGGCTCAGACAAATAGGATCACCATTCCGTATACCAACAAGAACAAGCACATTCTGGAAATTTTCCATAGACATTGGAACCTTCTTATGATTGATGACAACATCAGATCTCTAGTAGACAGCAAACCCAGAGTAGCTTTTAAAAATATGCTGTCATTGAATAGGTTACTCTGTTATGATAGAGAGTTCATACTAATGACAATACCAACATACGGCATGGCACTTTTGCTTGTTCATCCTGCAACCAATGCAGGCACATAGCCAATACCCACATGTTCACACACCCTGTCACACAAAGGAATTACATTTTCAAACATTGTGCAAGTTGTAAATCTAGGAACCTGGTTTATTTAGCTGAATGCCAGTCATGCAGGAAGTTCTATGTGGGCATGACCACTAGATCCCTAAGAGAACGAATTAGGGAACACATCTATGCAATATCCAGGAGCAATGCATTAAATGCACTTGCAAAACATGTTATTGATGTTGGTGACAACCACACTTTTAAATTTCAGGTTCTTGAATTGGTAAAGATAGATAACAGACTGGGTAATGTTAAAGACAGAGTAGAAGAAAAAGAGGGCAAGTGGATTGTGAAAGTACAAGCACACAAATTTGGACTCAATGAGAGGCTTTCCATCAAGCCTTTCTTAGCTTCCAGACCATTAAACCACTAAAGTTGTTTGTGGTTTATTTTATCTTATTTTTTTATTATTAAATGTATGTTCATTTATATTAAAATTTATTCATGGTTTTTAATGTTTTTAATGACTTCAACATATGATGTATCTAAACAACAGTATTTTTACCTTTACTAATTTGTAAATATCTGTCTCTTTAAGTCAGTTATGACATCATGTAAATGGATGCTTAAAAGGAGCCAGATTTATTAATTCTTTATGTCTGATGAAGCGTTGGGTGTCAACGCGAAAGCGCTAACTTTTATCACTTGCTGCAGCTCCTGTTCGTTTGTAATAAATGAAGTTTCATTTAAACAGGTTGTTACTTGGAGTTATTTGGAGTTATTTGCTAATAAATAAATAGTGTTTTACTTCAGAGAATGCATGTTAATTCCCATTCTGTCAATTTTTCAAGTTAATAGTACATTTTAATTGAATTATTATTGGATTTGTCCCTGATTCTGGACATAAGAGACTGAGTCATGCCCCCCCCCCCCCCCATTTATCATTGCTGACTCCAGATGGTTCTGCACTTTTAATGGGTGCTAAGCTCCCTGCTCAACTGTATGATTTTGATGCAAAATGTTGTACTGTCCTTCCTAATTATACCTAAAACTAGTGCTTTCGGGAGAAAAGGTGCAAAGCTCTCAATGAATCAAGGAGAAATCTCAACAGAATTAGGTCAGCAAACCAGGGTTAAATCTCAACACAATCAAGGAAAAATCCAGAAATAATTAGGGTCAATCAAGAACACTTTAAAAATATTAATACTATTAACTTATGATATTGGCAAAATGAAAGAATGCGAATTCATATTTTTTTAAAGTAAAACAAATCTATAACTCTAGTTATTGTCATTATTAATAATGTGTAATTCACCACATTTTCCTCAAAATCCACCTGTATTAGAAGGAATTAAGCAGGACAGAGCTAGAATGTGAGTCCAAATCAGGGACATCCCTGAAAATCATTGACAGTTGAGATGTATCCACTGTGGATTGCACTTAATAACTAATGACAATAATTGCAGTTATAAATTTCTTCATCAGAAAATGCATTCTAATTCACATTTCAGTGGTATGTCAACTTTTCAGGTTAGTAGCACAAAGGGTCCCCAATTGTACATTATTGCTGTATTTTCTCTGATCGTGGAGCTAAGAAGCTGTGCGAGTTAGCCCAGCGTGCTTTTACAAAATTCCTAGACTTGCATACCTCTAACATGCAGAGTCGCATAAATACATAGTAATTACTTTAAAACCCGGACTGGAAGTGCTTCTGTGTTTCGGCTTTGCCAATCTTGCCAGTCAGTATCGGAAAGCGCGTCCAAATCTGTGCGATACTGAGAAGTGGTAGTTCGGCAAAGTTCTATTCTATCTAAATTAACTTTGTTCTGGGAATTCCATTTTGTAAAACACGTTCAAGACTTTAGCGAACAGGCATTTTAAGTAAATAAGGTAACAGTGTTAAGCTTGATAAACTTACTTCTCAACCTCTTAACACATGACATCTGGACTGCACCAAGAATAATGACGGGGTATAGGCCAAAAATGCGAACAGACTTTAGTTATTGGTCATATAAACTTGGAAAGTTGCCATTATATCAAGTTTTGCATTGGCATACATGTTCTGAAGGCTATGAAAACTGAAACTTAAAAGCCTGTCATTATTTTAATGATTTTTCTAGAAAACCACAAAAGTTAAGGAAGAGACCCAAAATATGAAGCAAAGATCCGTACGTTCTGCGAAAATCTGGCCATTAGACATGTATGATGGTAAACAGCTCCTGTCTTTGAGAAATAATCAGTTCGTCCCATACATCAGCCCTTTCGTCATGCTTTAGATTTTAGAGCAAAAAATAGTTTCCGAGTTTTCATTTAAAAATTGAATAAGATAATTATTTTGTATCTGAAACCTAAATGTTACATGCAACAGTAGGGAGGGTGGCCTATTGGTTAAGGTGTTTGCCTTACAAACACTAGGTGCAGGATTTGAGTCTCACAAGGGATAATTGGCTAGGCTTGCAATAGCCCGCAAGGGCAGTTAGCTTAGTACTAATCTACGAAAAGTGAAGCTCTGTCCTTTGCAATGGCAGTGGGTATGGTTTGTACTGCAAAATCTCCCATTTCTACAAAAAATCTCCCCTTTACGCATTTGAAAACAATGACAACCGTAAATGAGGACAAAGGTCCATAATCGGGGAAGATTTTAACCATTGTTCCTGTCATATAAACTTATAAAGTTCCTAAAATAACAGGTTTCGCAGCCATTAGCATGATTTTTTAAGGAAACGACGAATAAAACTAAAGCGTCTGTAGTGATTTCGTAACTTTCATTCTCAACGATCTGCAAGAAAAACACACATTTTTTAGGAAGAACATACAAAAAATACAATATGTACACTGAAAGCACATTTTCTCCTGTAGACCTGCAACTGTTAAAGCAAAACAAGCACACTTTCTCTGACTATGTTAAATAAGTCAAGCTCTTCTACCTGCAATGAAAATGTAAATGAAAGCACAGTTTCGCATAATCAAATGTAACTGTTACCTGCCTAGTGTCTACAGCCGTTAAATATGGAAACTGAAACAAAAGCACAGTAATCATAAAAACGTAGCCTGCAGCTTAAATAATTAAAGCTGCAGCAGTTTGTCATATAGGTTTACTGTTTATATTTTACCTGGAGGAGGAGAGAAGATATGGGAATAAATTTTGCGCTCTGCACACACATACCGTTCTGTAGAAGCTGACGTCATCACACATGGCATGCGCGTGATGACATAGGGAGTTATTTAAAAAAAAAAAAGAAACAAGAAATTCGGAAATTAAAGAGGTATGGCCCCTGCAAAAGCGCCCCCCTGCCGCTTGGCGCCCTGAGGCAATTGCCTCACTTCGCCTCGCGTAGTTACGCCACTGGATGAGGGGTTGTCGCAACTGAAAAAGCATAAAATTTTAGATAACAAAGAGAAAATGTGGATAATTAATTTGGGGGCACCATACAAACCAAGGTTGAATGCAAACTGTTAGTTTGGATGTTGAGTTATGTAAAAAATAATAATATTTGCTTGTTGTTGTCTTATAAATGCTTGAAGATGGATTGTTTTGGTTATATTATATATGTTAAGAAGATGTAAATATATGCTGCACATTTAATATTTATTGTATATTTAATATATACTTAGTGAATTATAGAACTGAATGTTGTTGCTTTAAGTGATGCTTATTTAGATAATGTGGTTATGTAACTTCCTTTTAATCAGTGAGCACTGATGACACCTATATGGTGAAACCACTTTGCAAGTAACAGAGGTTGTCTGTTATGCTGGATGACTGCTACGACTGTGTATTTGTTTAATAAGGAATAAAACGGATGTATGCTATAACACTGAGCAGCCATTTATTGCGACACTCGAACACAGTGAGTGCTGGATATGTTATGTTTTGGGCTGGATTTTTTACTTCCGTGCACCGCTTTTGGTTCTAGCACCTGTCAGGCGTGAGCACCAGTTGTTTTGGTAGTGTGTATATATATATATATATATATATATATATATATATATATACATATATATATATATATATATATATATATATGTAAATATATATGTATATATATATATATATATATATATGGGTCCCCTTCAGTAGATCGAACATATAACAAGTTCAAACCTCATATGGCCGAGACCATATGTTCGAACTTGTAAATGTTCGATCGGACTGAATGGAGATCTCCATACAGTGCGTAACAGCAAGATTTCCCTTTTCCACAATGTAGTGCGATCTCAGAGTTGGTATATTTAAGTAAAGGGGGTGTGGGGGGTGAAGGCCCCCACGTGGGGGGGTGCAGACATTTAATTTTGTTTTTTGCTGTTTTTTCTTTTTTTACTTCAGTGTTTGAACTATTACAATTTCGAACATATGGTCTTGGACTTGTAATATGTTCGATCTACTGAAGTAGATCCATATATATATATATATATATATATATATATGTATATACAGATGGGATACATTTAAAATGCTGAATGGCAAAAGATCAACCATGAAAAGTCAAAAAACAGTAATTCAATGAGATCGCTACAAAGTGAAGACTAGTGTTTTGCCCTTTCCCCACTGCAGTGCAATCTTGGCATTGGTGTATAAAATTAGAGGGCAGAGCAGGGGGAAGCAGTATGCTTGACCCCCTACACAGAACATGTAGTTTTTTCTTTAGCCATTTGGCATGTTAACTGTTTGGTAATTTAAATGTATCTATCTATATCCATCTATATATATGTATGTGTATATATGTGAGCATGTTCATAGGTTCATAGGTGTTTACTAGGCTAACGATGACAAGGAACTTTTTATTCCTAGCTATCCATCCCAAATTTCTGACAAGTTCTGATATCCTTGATACATGTAAGCAGGGATTTGGGAGATGAACCATTTACAGATTACCTGTGTCCATTAGAGACATAGGTGCTAAACCAGGGATGAATTTTCAGTTTCTTATCCAATTGGCCAAGTTGCAGTTGAATTGGGTTAGGGAGGAACTCTGCTTCACATGATGGGGAGCCTGTTCCATAGACCTGGTAGTCTCTGGGAAACATACCTATCTCTCCAGCAGGACCTGTTTATATCACAGGCAAAGTTTAAGTCTTTAGAACGGGTAATTCTGGTTTGCTTTTTGGATATGCAGGAGGTCAATCAGAGTGGGATCTGACAATGCCCTGTATGCCAGGCATACAGCTCCCCTCAAAAGCCTGTAGGAGACAGATACACACACACACACACACACACACACACACACACACACACACACACACACACACACACACACACACACACACACAGTGAGTGAGACACACACACACACACACACACACACACATATATATATATATATATATATATATATATATATATATATATATATATAGATAGATAGATAGACGTGTGCATGCCTATTTGTGTGTCAGAAAGTAATTTCATCAACAGTGTTTTGACAGTGTGTTTGGGAGTGTAAATATATTTTTTGTCGAGTGCTGTTTACGTTCATAGTTTCATAGGAAGTTACTAGGCTAACCATGTAAAAACCCAGAGTACTCTCATTGACCTTAGTTAGATGGTTGTTGCTTGCAGAGCGATACTATGATCAGCACCGAGTGCCCCTGTCCACGACAGCCATAGGTCCCAGCCCCAGGGTGAATTTGCAGTTTCCCATCCAATTGTCAAGGCTGCAATGAAACAGGGTCATTGAGGAGCTCTGCTTCACATGAAGTGAGAGCTTATTCCAGAGGAGTGGCAATCTCTTGGAGACATATCTGTCTCCTGCGTTGAAAGCAGGAAGATTAAAAGTATACAACTAAGTTAAGTGGGAGTGTCTGTGAAAAGGGGCTAGGTAAGGGGTTAGTTTTAGTGTTGCGATTTTGTGCTAGTATGCAGGTAGCAGTGGCAGATCCAGAACAGATATGGACGGGGGAGCTACTGCTGACAAAGCATACATATCTGCAGTCATTCAGTACTACAAACATTCCTTTTTACACTCACCTCATATTTCTTTTCATGTTCTGTACATTTAGAAATGCACATAAGAAGGTGTGAACAATGAACTGATGAAATCAAGTAAATAAATACAGATCTTAAAGGCATAAGTAGAATCTATAAAACGTGATAATTCTTGCTTGTCTTGGCTTGCCCCCACAGCTCCCCACACCAGCCCACACCATCTAAATAACTTCCTTCTTCAGTTTCCATACCTTGTCTTGCTCCTCAGCTTTTTCTTTCATTCTTTCAAACACACTGTAACTAACCAAGCCAGATCTAGTACAAGAGGCGCGTGCATACAAATACACACACACACACACACACACACACACACACACACACACACACACACACACGCATACATTAGTCACTCACACTGCATACTTATTTATAGGCAAATTGGAGAGACACCTATTCACCTATGGCATCACTCTGTGATGTTGGTAGAAACCAGAGCATGTATAAACCCCCCACAGAAACAAGGACATGTAGCCTCTACACAGAAAGTGTCACAACCAAGAACTCAACCAAAGAGACAAGTTCTGTGAGGTGGAAATTCTACTCACTGCGATACTGTGCCAATGGTTGATTGCTTTCATATACATCCTGAGACCTTCAAAGAACACCGCTTATACTACATAATGATGGAAGATGTGAAAACCTTCAAAGATAGTCACTTATTGTGTACAATGATAAAAATATAAGCTAGCGTCCCCAACGGTGTAAATTCCTCTCTGCCCACTAAATATAAGCTGATAGATACAATAATAACTGTGGCTGAGAGATAACCAGGGCGTATTAATGTTCCATTCATGTACTGGTCACTAAAATAAGTCCATCATCCAAATAACGAACCAAAGAGATGTAATAATCCACCATGTAAAAACGAAAAAAGTCTGTTTATTACTTAAAACAAATCGGTAAGCGCTTTCACAGTAGCTTCGTCAGACCGTTAACATTTGAAAAACCATCCTGTTTGCTTTTATATAAATCACATGCTCAATTAACCATTTACTATTAAAGCATTAAAGCTATACACTTCATCTTATGTTTATTCACGACAATTTTAAGAGCATATTATATTCACAAGTTCATAAGCATGCATAAACTTCGTCTTGCAAATGTCCTTTACAGACAACCTAACGAAACAAAATGCATTAATCCTTAAATACTTTCTAGTAAAAATATAAAATGTTCACTCATCAACTACTCACCAAAAATATACAATTAATAAAAACATCTACTTAGTTAGATTTTAAACAGATAAAACGGACTTTACTTAATAAACGCTGTCAATTGCTTTATAGCTGTAAATACAGCTACCAAGAAATTTTAACAAATGCAAGTACAGCTCCTCTCTAATCATATATAGTAGCAATTCAATTCTACCCACAAAAAGCTACGTATATGGTTGGTGGGTATATACCATACTACAGACCTACTATAATTATTCACGTATCAGCTGTTAATTCATGATGTGTCTGAAAAACGATCTTCACTTCTACGTGCCAAACATAATAAAACATTGAATGTATCCATCTACTACCTCACCGTTGTTACTCTGGGATCACGCTCAAACAAATATAAGCTCTCTACGGTGTTGGTGTTGATACAATAGTGATATTGATATCAATAGTACCTAAAAAACAATGCAAGGTTCTAACTACATTAACAGTATCAACATATTTGATAAATACATAAAAGATAAAAAAGATGACCAACGTGCTGCTTATAGTGGCCAAACACTCATATTAATCATATACTGCTCTTTCCACTTTATTATTAACTGTAAATGATTATTTTACTATAATACTTGTGATAATAAATTATTAAATTCATAAATTATAAATCATATATCACAAAAATTTTTAATAAATATTTATACATAAATATATCACCCATGGAATTTATTTCATTATACTTATATTCAATTAATGCGCCTAGCCTTCAGTATTGGTTTTATAGAGGCTCTCACATTAAGGCCCTTGCCCTTGTCTGCCCTAAGTCTCATCATCCAATTCACCTCTCTCCTTTCTGTAGTGTTGCGAATGTTGCCTTCTCTAATCCTAGGCAGAATCTTATCTATGGCCATGAACATAAAAGTGTGTTGTGCACCATGATTACTCGCATGTTTAGCTAAAGCATTGTTCATGTATTGAATTCTGATGGCATAAAGATGTTCTCTAATCCTGGTCCTAAATGTCCTGTTGGTCTTTGCCAACATAAAACGCCTGGCATACCTGGCAAGTAGCTAAATACACCAAATTTTCAGTGTTACAAGTAGCATTCACTTTAAAGGAGAAGGCTTGTCATGTGTCCGGATGTATAAATATGTTACCTCTTTCTATATGATTACAATAATTACATCTTCCACAGGGGTATGTTCCTATGAAAGAATCATTATCATATCCCTCTCCACAGTGGCATAATAATTTTTTAAGGTTGCTTTTGTTCTTATATTGGAATGTAGGTTTGACTCCTACTATCTGTGCAATATCCTTGCTACTGGTCAAGATCCCCCAATGTCTATTAATAATATCTATAATGTCCTTTCTGTCATTGGTATAATACATTTGTATTCTCACTTGGTTATTAAAACTTCTTGTAATCCCTTTTTCTTAAGTTTGATTAGAATAGTATGGGGCAGCTCTGCCCATTCTTAAACTAGGGATGTCCATTAAATTGCGTTCTATTTCACTCTGTTGATAGCCATGTTGTAACAGTCTACCTGACATCTATAAAATACAGATTCCTGTACTTAATTATGCTACTCTTCAGCTTATCCTGTTCTTCTCCTCCTACTGTGCCACCTTTCATCCAACCATGACTCAATAATATCTCTCAACGTCTCTTCAACTCTGTCCCAGCCACCTATCCATATGTCCTCTTTACACTTTCCACACATTGCACCAAACCTATTTAATATTCCCCCTCACCTTTATTCTAAATATAGACTGATTAACTGCACTTCATCTCAAACCAAAACAAAGTTAAGTGGAAGAATCCTCTCCAAAAATCAACCCCTGTATAATAACATCCTTCTAGAAGGAGACATACACCCTAATTATGGCCCCCATCTATCACAATGAACACAAAGATAATTCTCTCCCACACACTTCTGTAACCTAACAACAGCCAATCCTGGTGATCTCATTTTTGCTGCAATAAATGTTCGAAAGAAATAAAACTGCTGAACTACATGCCTGGATTACCCAACATAAGCCTAATGTTCTTGTTGTAACTGAAACTTGGCTTAAACACAGCATAAATGACTCTGAAGTTATACTTCCTGGCTATAATATCATCCATAATGACAGTATAAAGAGGAAAGGGTGGTAGCATTATTTTAATATTCCCTAACATCTACCACATTTCCCATTACAGCAAACCAGTACCAAAATTCAGGTCAGCAGGGCTTCTTATTGCTCTCCTTAAAATAAACAATTATAAACAAATATGTATTATTCTCCTTTATATCCCTCCTGGTCAAAACACAGCTATGCTGGAAGATATCCTACATTGGACAGCCATAATATTTCCATAAGAAAAAATATTACTAGGTGATGTGAATGTCAGTTGGTTGGGCATAAACCCTAACTCCACTACATCTAGAATGAACTTGTATGATTTCACACAACTAATTAATAGCCCCACACTTTACAGCAAGGCATCAAATTCTCTATCAGACTGTATCCTAGTATCAGAGCTTAGCAAAAACTCCAGCACAGGTACAATGTCAGACTCTCTCAGTGATCATCTCCCAATTTATATGACCAGACATCTCACACATCCAATTAAACTGCATATTTATAAAACAACAAGCAACCTTTCCAAGTTTAACCCAGAAATATTCATTACTACACTATCATCTATTAACTGGAACCTCCCAAAAATCCCCCCTTTAGATGATGCTGAAAATTGAATTCAATGCACCTTTTTTAAATATCCTAAACAGCCTTGCACCTCCTAGAAGGAAGAGACTAAAACAAATAACGCAATTTGGATATCCAAAAAGAGTAATATGCTGATGCAGGATAGAGAAAAAAGCATGGAAAGAATGGCAAAAATATAAAACCCCTCAATATCTTGAAAACTTCACAATCGTACTACAAAGCAAATAAATGAAGACAAAAAGCTATATTGTAATAACTTTCTGTATAATACTAAACACAGCCTTAAAAGATTTTGGACATCCATTAAAGAAATCTTATATCCCAGTCAAAAATTCAACACAAACCCCTTTCCCAATAACTCACCACTTGAAACTGCAATGCAGTTCAACTCTTATTTTATAGATGGTATAGCATCTCTAACCAAGGATTCCTCAACACCTAATCTGATCCGTGCCCAACAGCCACATATTACCACATCCACTTTCACCTTCAAAGCTGTGCCCATATCCTATATAAAACTATTTTTAAGCAAACTTAAACAGTGCTCTTCTTCAGCTGATGACCTTCCAAACAAGTAACTAAAAATAGCAGCCAATAGCATTGCCTAACCTGTCTCAATCCTTAAAAATACGTCAGTCCATGAATCCCACATTCTCTCTCTCTCTCTCTCTCTCTCTGGAAGAAGTCACACATTATCTCTCTGCACAAAGGAATAAATTCAAAAGAAATAATATCTTTAGACCTATAGCAATCTTAACTCCCCCACCAAAATACTTGAAAAATGTATTAAAAAAAAAGAAGTTATGTCTTACCATAAAGTTCCATCTGTGTTGTCGATCTTCACTAATCCTTGACTGTGGGCTCGGTTCTGAGCCTCAGAACAGACTCAGATGTTTACTTCAGCTCGTGCTCTCAAACTCTCGAGCTAGGCTTTTACCCATAATGCTCCTCCCTAAATTACCACAGATCGAGTTTGCCTACTTTATTGGCAGATAAACAAAAAGAATATAAGAAGAGACCAATTATGAGTCAGTACTATGAAGCCAGTTGTGGGATAATTCAATCCACTAAGAGTCTCAGGGTTGCAGTTGGAGTGGAGGAATGTCAAGGATTAGTGAAGATCAACAACACAGATGGAACGTCATGGTAAGACATAACTTCTTTATCTGATGTTGTCACTCTTCACTCAATCCTTGACTGTGGGACAGAGTCCTCAGCTACTTTAGTCTTGGGAGGTCTCATGGAAAAATATTCCTAAGCACCATCGAACCAAATGATGCCCATCCCCTACAGACCTGATCCAATTTGTAATAAGTGATAAAGGTATGAAGAGAAGACCAAGTGGCTGCTGCACAGATATCATCCAAGGAAGCTCTGGTATGAAGCACTGCAAAAGTCGCCATTGTTCTGGTTAAATGGGCTTTAACTGGGCATGAAAGTTGGAGCCCTTTTGAGTGACAGATGAAAATAATACAGTCTGTAAGCCATTTTACCAAGGTAGCCTTCGAAACTGGGCTACCTAAACAGAGAGAGAAAAACACAACAAATAATTGGTCAGATTTTCTGAAATCCTTTGTTCTATGAAGATAAAATCATAGTTGCCTGTGAATATCTAGTAAATGAATAGAATACTCCCCTTTATTGGAAAAATTAGGGAAAAAGACTGGCAATTGAATTGTCTGATTTATATTAGATTCTGAAACTACTTTTGGTAAAAAGGATGGATTGCTCCTAAGGGTAGCCCTATCCTTGTGAAATATTAAGTAGGGAGGTTTGCATATCAAGGCCTGAAGTTCAGATACCCTTCTGGCTGACATAATAGCTACCAATAATAAAGTTTTCCAAGACAAATGCTTCAAGTCACAAGTCGCTGATGGTTCGAAAGGAGACATAGTAAGGGTCTGAAGGACTAAGGTTAGATCCCAAGAAGGAATAGGTTCTTTGAATGCAGGCCTTAACATCAAGAGTCCTTTTAAAAATGCTTTAGAAAGTTTATGTGACATTAGAGATGAGCCATCAAATCCAAAGTGAAAGTTCGAGATTGCCGCTAGATGAACTTTAATTGCTGATGCCAAGGAACCAGATTGGTAGAGGCTAGCTAAAAAAATCCAAAACTTTATGAATGGGGCTCGTATGAGGATCAAGTTCATTGCTCAGGGGCCAGTGCCTAAATTTTTCCCATTTACTTTGATAAAGTTTCCTAGTTGAAGGTTTGTGATGAGTCACAATAATTTGTCGGACAGGAGATGAAAGGAGAGGATGCCTGGCAATCAGGGGAACTGGAGAAGCCACACAGTGAGCTTGAGATGCTGAAGGTTCAGATGAACCATGCCCTCAGAATGAGACATTAGATCTGGAGCTGTGTCCAGAATCCATGGTTCCTGAAGAAGATGAGGCCAGAGGAAGGGAAACCAAACCTCTCGAGGCCAGAATGGAGCAATGAAGATTATTGTATTTTCTGTCCTCTTGGCTTTCTTTAGAAACTGAGATATTAGGGAAGTTGGGGGAAAGGCATAGAGAAGACCCGGGGGGGGGGATTAGGGCAAAATAACTTCTGTACTTGTCTGAGGGAGAGGCAAAAAGATTGCAGCACGGTTGGCCCCAGTCATGAAAAATCTTGTTCGCCATTACAGGATTGAGAGACCACTTGTGAGACATGAGAATAGTTCTGCTCAGCTTGTCTGCTATCACACTGGAGCTCCCGGGATGTGCGCTGCTGTGAGAAAGTGGTTTGAAAAAATCACCCATTGCCAAACTCTGAGGCTTCTTGACACAATGGGTAAGATCTGGTTCCCCTTTATTTGTTGATATACCTGACTACTGACATGTTGTCCGTTTGAAATGCTACTGTCCCTAGAGAAAGGGCATCTTGGAATGCTAGCAATGCTAACAGCACTGCCCTCGTCTCTAGAACACTGATGTGCAAGTTGGCCTCCAGTTGGGACCACGTGCCTTGGACTGTCCTTCCCAGATAATGCCCCCCCACACCTTATCTGGGAAGCATCCGTGGTCACTATGGCTTGGGGTTGGGGAAGAATGAAAGGTCATCCCAAGAGAATCTGATCGGAGTGAAGCCACCACATAAGATCCTGTTTGCAGCAATTGGTAATTATGATCAGGTAAGACATAGGCTTGTGTATCAGAGACCATTAGGAACTAAGTAGCCATTGCAGGATTTGCATGTGATATCTTGCTAAGGGGATAAGAGTGACTGATGCTGCCATCGAGCCTAATGCTTTCAGGACTAGCCTTGCTGGAAATCTTTTGTTTTGTAGTATTTGTCTGACAAGGGATCTGATTTGTTGTTGTCTTTCTGGAGGAAGTGGAGCAACTCCTGCAACAGTGTCTAAATGGGCTCCGATGAATTCTAATCACTGAGAAGGTTGTAAGCTTGACTTTTCAAAATTTATTGTTATGCCAGAGATGTACAAAGGTGCAGAGTTTAATCTCTTGCCTGTTCTAACTGATGCCTGGTGGTAGCAGTAAGGAGACAGTCGTTGAGGTATGGAAAAACTCGAAAACTTTGGAGTCTGAGATGAGCTGCTACCACTATCATACATTTGGTGAACACCTTGGGGGCTGCGGTGAGTCCAAAGGACAGTGCTCTGAATTGGAAATGACTGGCTCCCAGCCAGAAGCACAGAAAACTCCTGGAGTGTTTGTCCATTTTTCTACAGTAATATGAGTCCTAGAGGTTTTCCTAGCACATCCAATCACCTTGTTCCAAGAGTGGAAGTATCAACTGTACCGAGACCATTTGTAATTTGGTATGTTGAACTGGCTGAGATCTATGATGGGTCTTCAGTCCCGTTTTTCTGGGCACTAAAAAGAACCTTGAGTAAAACCCGGACCGTATATGGTCTGGTGGGACTTTCTGGATGACTCTTTTCACTAGCAGTTTTTGAATTTCTAGGACTGCTGCTTCCCTGTGACTGGGTGGAATGTCTAGGAGTCTTTTCTGGGTTATTGGGGGTAAAGATAGTGGAATTATGTAACCTCTGGATATTATTCCCTGCACCCATTTGTCCATAGTTAATATTTTCCAAGCAGATTGGGGCAGAGAATGTCATCTCCCAACTGCCTCCAGAGGAGGGCAATTGGGCCCCTGTTCAGGGGTACTGATAGGAAGTACCAGAGAAAGATTCTCTGTACCCCTGGTTTTGCGGTCCATTTCTGTCTCTGGGGAGGTGTCTTCCATTACTTCCCCCTCTGCCCCGGGGAAAATCTTTGCCACGTGAATCCCAGAAAGGCTCCTTGGATTTTTTTAAACCATAGTCTCCCACTTCTCTGGTTCCTAGAGTAAGGCCTCTGAGGAGTGGAGAAATGTATACCTACAGCAGAAAGGGTCTTGCCATCTTTTTCACATATGGCTAAAGTGTCTTTAACCTTGGGACCAAAACCGGTGGAGCCGTCAAACGAAGCATTGATGAATGACACTTTAAATGGCTCTGCAAAGTCACACAAGCACATCCAGTAGTGCCTTATAATGGCTATGCCTGAACCCACTACTCAAGTCATCCCTTTAGCTACATGAGCAATCAGCCTCATGGACGAGTTAGAAATTGCATCAAGGGTTGCCAGCTGACAGGAAACTTTGTCCCGAACCTCTTCAGCCACTGCTCCTGAGAGGGTATCTGAGAGCTCCTTAATTAGATCCCTCTGTAATCTTAAAAAAGTGCACCATATAATTCAAGGACCTGAGAGCGAAGGTTGTTGAAGCATAAATGCGCTTCCCAAACCTATCCAAAGTCCTAGACCCCTTGTTAGGAGGATGGATAGTCGGACTTTCCTCAGCAAGTTTCTTCTTTGTGGCTGCCGCTATCACCATGGCATCAATGGGTATACCTTTGGACCAGTGTGGCTCGTCCTTAGGGGCTGATAGGATATGATCAGGCCTCTTCGGGATTGGCTCGATGGAGTTGAGCATCTTCCACTCCCACAGAGCGATCAATTTAAAGAGATTGTCAGTGGTCAGCAAGATCCAAGAAGTAGAGGGCTGAGCACGAAAAGCCTCCAGGTTTACCGACTCCTCTGAGGAAAGTTGGATGGAAGACCAGCCACGCTTCTGTTTCAGGATTTTAAGGATATCCCTGAAGGAAATAGCATTAAGGGTCACCTGGGGGAACCTTCCCCTTCATTAAAATCAGTATCTTTGGTGAAAGACTCCTCAGGGGAGTCAAGTGCTTCCTCTTGCACTTCCTCTTTGCAAGTACTTTCTCAGAGGAATGATCCAGGGAAGTGTCCAAAGAGGAAACCACCAAAGTGGGTCTATCCTGGGACTTTTGTGCCTTCTGTCCATGGGATGAGATGGATCATAGCTCAGGTCTAGGATATGTAGAAACTTGTCCCAAAAGGGATGGCAAAGACTGTGAGTCCCCACTGGACAAAGCCTTCTCCACGATCTGGAAGTCCGCCACCCCCCCCCCCATAGAGAGAGATGGGTGCCCGAAATAGAAATAGACTCCTTCAGAACTGGGGTCTCACCCCACACCGAGGAGGCGACCTCTGAAACAGAAGCCTGGGTCAATCCTGCAAGGGCCGAAGTACCAAGGGAGACGGATGGCTCCGAAGATAAGGAACCTAGCCCATGCATCTTGGATCTGACCAGAGAGTCTCAACCCCGGGAGATCTCTGGTACCAAAGGATCAGAGGAACTCAAGGTAACTCTCGGTGCAGGAGATGGAGTTGCTACCAGAACCAATGCAGTCGGTGCTAACAGTGCCGGATCCGAGGGCTCTAAAGTCTTGACTGGCGTTGGAGAGAGAATTGGCGGTGTCATCGCGGAAAAGGTTCTAAGGCCAGGTTGGCTAGGAACCGAGGACAATCCCCTCGCTGCTAGGAGCTGATCCACCAGTCTCATGATGTTTGCCTTGGAGAGACTCTTAGTGGATTAACCCGATGCTGTTAATGGAGACCTAGGAGGTCTGACTTCGAGGAAGGGGCTAGGTGGTCTGTCTTTAAAGGGATCAACAGATGGACAGTACCTAGATCTGGGTACCAGTATCAGTTCAGGTTTGTCTGGTGCTGACGGAATCAAAGAAGCCAATGTCGGCTCTGAAGATTCATGAGTTTTGGTGTCAAGTCCCGATTTCGGTGCTGAGGAAGTGGTCGGCACTGAGGAATGTTTTGCTGCCTTCGTAGTCAGTACTGAAGAACTGGGAACCGAAGATGGACATTTTCTGGAAGAGGCTGAAGAAGATGAAGAGAAACTGGCTTCAGTTTTTGACTTAGAAATGGCCTCTTCAAATTCTGATTTTAGAAGTCCTTTCAATATTAACTTGTTTTTGTTCTCAGTGAGAGTTCTCATGGAGAACCCATGACAAATTGAGCAACTCTCTTCAAAATGAACCTTGCCTAAGCAGTGCACACATAAAATATGTGCATCTGAATTAGGCATTTTGCCCTGACATTTTTGATATCTCTTGAAACCTGAATTGCCCTTAGGTTTAACCAGTGATTCAGCTTTTTCTGCTATATCCGCAATCATACACAGTCATACAGAGAAAGAAAAAAAATTTGTTTTTTCTATTTTTTTTTTTTTTAAGCTAGAAAAAAGTAAACAAATGGGAGAAAATACCAACTATGTTATAGGAGAAATACCTCAAAAGGTAAATCGGGGGAAAAAAAGAAGTACCAATAATGGTACTTTGACAGGAAGCTACCAAAGGTAGAGGATAAATAAAGATTAAGAACACTCACTCACAGAAGAAGGTGTAAAAAGCAGTAAAGAGGGGAGCGTTTAGAAACTAAATTAGCTAATAAGGAGAAATTTGAAGTAAAATTATAAAGTAACTCACAATAATATAGCCAAAGCCTGAGAGCAGTAGAAACGCGGCTGTCACATGAAGCGGCAAACAAAATATGGGGTAATTTAGGGAGGAGCATTATAGGTAAAAGCTTGCCAAGAGTTTGGAGGGCACGAGCTGAAGTAAACGGCCGAGTAGGTTGCGAGGCTGGGAACCGAGACCACAGTCAAGGATGGAGTGAAGATTGACAACATCAGATCAACTGTTAGACTATCTCCTGTAAGAACTCCTATCCCCTACACAACATGGCTTCCATCTATCCCATAGTACTAGCACTGTCCTTCTAACTTATACAGATACTGTCAATAAAGCTAAAGATAACAGCAAAAAAGAAGTTATGTACCTACCATAACATTCCACGTTAGTTGTTTTCTTCTCGCCTTCTTTCTTGCTGGTTGGGATCGGAACCAATCTTCGGCTCCGACTCGGCCATCTTCAATAGCTCGAGAGCTGTTTACTGTCTTGAGGCTACCTCATATCCCATGATGCCTGATGCTAGTTACCCGGATCTCGTTTGAAAAAGCTATTCCAGACATAACTAAGGAAGAATTCTGCCCTAGTAGCCCCTTGGGCCTAACTGTGAAGCTATCTAAGCAGAAAAAGGACAACCAGAGAAGGTTCAGCCAATGAAATCTGAAAAAGTGAGCTCCTCTCGATCCACTAGGATAGGGGGATGGAGGGAGGGACACAAGAAAGAAGGCGAGAAGAAGACAACTAACATGGAACGTTATGGTAGGTACATAACTTCTTTATTGTCTATCTCGCCTTCATTCTTGCTTATGTTAAGTTGTCTACCTCGCCTTCATTCTTCCTGGTTGGGACAGCGTCCCTAGCACCTACCATCCTGGGTGGCTCAATGGAACAACTCTTCAGAACAGTGGAACCAAAATCAGCTCTGTTTCTGGAAGCAATGTCTAGTTTGTAATGAGAAATGAAGGTATGTGGGTTAGCCCATGTAGCAGCTGCACAGATAGATTCCATGGGCAACCTAGATTGGAAGGCCACCGAGGTGGCCAATGCCCTGGTAGAGTGGCCTTTAGGTTTGATGGATAATTCTTTGTTTCTCAGCTGGTAAATGAATGAAATAATGTGAGACAACCACCTAGATAATGTTACCCTTGAGACTGGAAGGCCCTGTCTGCCCTCAGCATAGGAAAGGAAGAGTTGGTCCGACTTCCTGATGTCCTTTGTCCTATGGAAATAAAAACACAGCTGTCTGTGAACATCCAACTGGTGCAATTTATATTCTGCCTTATTGGTGTGATTAGGAAAGAACACAGGAAGGTCTATGGACTGATTTAAATTATTTTGTGAGCAGACCTTAGGAAGGAAGGAAGGATTGGTCCTTAGAGCAACCCTATCGTTATGAAAAACTAAGTATGGAGGATGAATACATAGAGCCTGAAGCTCCGAAACACGTCTGGCAGAAGTAATGGCTACCAGAAAGAGAGTCTTCCAGGATAAAAACTTAATGGAGCAAGATGCTGCAGGTTCAAGTGGTGGCAAGATTAGGGAAGCTAGCACTAAATTTAGATACCACGGAGGTGGGGGATCCCTCACTGGGGGCCTAAGCAGAGTAATTCCTTTGAGAAAGGCTTTACACAGCTTATGAGACATGATGTTATTAGAAGACAACCCAATGTGAAAATTCGAAATGGCAGCTAACTGAACCCTGACTGTAGCAGAAGCAGAACCAGAATGAAAGAGTTCCGCTAAAAATTCTAAAATCTCGTGGACAGGGGCTGAAAAGGGATCTATATTCTTAGCCTCTGCCCAGCAAGAAAAACGTTTCCACTTGCTAGCATAAGTTTTCCTAGTTGTGGATTTGTGCGATGAGATAAGAATTTCCCGCACAGAGAAGGAAATATTAGGAAGCCTGGCTAAGGTTGGAAGTGGTGCAACCAAGATGTGAGCTGGAGTGTTTGAAGGGATAGATGCAGTCTGCCCGATTGATGAATCAGCAGATCTGGAATAGGATCCAGAATCCAAGGCTGCTCGAGAAGGTAATGATGCAGGAATGGGAACCATATCTGTCAAGGCCAGTAAGGGGCAATGAGGATCATTTTGCAACCCAACACAGTTGCTCTCTGTATGAGTTTGGGTAATAGAGGAAACAGAGGGAAAGCGTAAAGAAGTCCCTGAGGCCAATCGTGGACTAGAGCATCTCTGGGGCTGTGGCCAGGAAGTGGAAGAAGGGAGAAGAAATTGCTGCACTTGCTGTTGAAAGGTGTGGTGAACAGGTCACAGCAAGGCTGCCCCCATTTGCGAAAGATTTGTTCCGCAATTACCTGATTCGGAGACCACTCGTGAGACATGAGAATTGCTCTGCTGAGCCTGTCTGCGATGACGTTGGAACTCTCAGGGATGTGCGTTGCGATCAGAAAACGTTGGGAAGAGATCGCCTACTGCCAGAGTCTGAGTGCTTCTCGACATACAGGATAGGACCTGGTTCCGCCCTGCTTGTTGATGTACCACACCACTGACATGTTGTCCATTTGAATTGCAATGGTCCCGGGAGGGAGAGAGTCCTGAAGGGCTTGCAACGCTAAAAGCACGGCTCTCATCTCCAAGACATTTATATGCAAATGGTACCCGTTAGGCTGCCAGGTGCATTGGACCGTCCTGCCCTGATAATGCCCCCCCACCCTATCAGGGAGGCGTCTGTGGTCACTGTGGCGACTGGAGGGGGTAGCACAAATGGTCTGCCCTGGGACACTGATGGGGAGACCATCCACCAAGCGAGGTGCTTCTTGCATGCTTCTGTGATCATAATCTTGTGAGACATGGGAAGCTGTTGGAAGGACCACTGTGTGAATAGAAGCCAGTGAAGGATTCTCATGTGAAAGCAGGCCAGGGGGACTAGAAGAACTGCTGATGCCATAGAACCCAGTGTTCGGAGGACGAACCTGACTTGAATCGTTTTGCATGTTAATAAAATCTGTACTTGCTGGCGAATTAGTGATCCCCTGTCTGGTGGAAGGTTCACAAACATGTTCCTGGTATTTAGATTTGTGCCTATATAAGTGATATGCTGACAGGGCAACAATGCAGATTTTTCGAAATTTTTTGTGATACCTAGCCTGGAGCAAGTTTTGATAGTGTAGTCCCTGGCTTGCAGGAGGTGATGCCTGGTGGAAGCAGTGAGGAGCCAGTGATCTAGATATGGAAACACCTGGAATCCCTGACGTCTCAGGTGAGCCATAACCACTGCCATGCTTTTGGTGAACACCCTGGGGGCTGTGGTGAGACCAAAGGGCAGAGCTCTGAACTGATAATGACTGGCCCCCAGCCGGAAGCGAAGGAATCTTCTGCAGCGCCTGTGCATTTTGATGTGGTAGTACGCATCCTGAAGATCTATAGAGCACATCCAATTGTCCTGACCCAGGATGGGTAGAATGGACTGTAGCGTGACCATCCAAAACTTTGTTCTTTGTACAGACCTGTTTAGTATGATGAGATCCAGAATGGGTCTCCAGTCCCCTGTCTTTTTTGGTACCAAAAAGAACCTTGAGTAAGTTCCGGATCCGATCTGGTCTGCTGGGACTTCCTGGATGACCCTTTTTTGTAGCAGCTTTGAAATTTCTTTGGCTGCTTGGTCCTTTAGATTGGGTATAACATCTGGAAGGGACTTGTTTGACGGTAATGGGGGTTGAGCAAAGGGAATTCTGTAACCTCTGGATATGATTGACGGTATCCACTTGTCTTGAGTTAGATTTTGCCAGGCTTTGGGGTATAGTGAAAGTCTTCCCCCGACTGCCTCCAGAGGTGGGCAGCCGGGCAACCCTTCAGGGATGCTGAAAGGGCTTCTCAGGGAAGGATTCTCTGCTGCCCTGGTTCTGCGGACGCCCTCTGCCACGAGGGCGGCATCTGTTATTGTTCCCTCCTCTGCCCCTGGAGGGGAACTCACCATGTGTGTCAGGCAAGGCTCCCTGGGATTTGCGGGACCACATTTTTCCACTCTTCTGACCCTCGGGGTATGGTCTGGAAGGAGTGGAAAAATGGACTCCCACGGCAGAGAGAGTCTTGCCTTCCTGTTCACACCTGGTTAGTGTGTCCTTCACCTGTGATCCAAAGAGAGCGGAGCCATCAAAGGGGGTATTGGTGAAAGACGCTCTGAAGGGTTCCGCAAAATTACATAGCCGCATCCATGCGTGCCTCCTAAGGGCAACGCCTGTGCCTGCGGCTCCAATCGCACCATCGGCTGCATAAGAAATGAGCCTCATGGAGGAGTTAACAAGTGAATTGAGAATCGCCAGCTGGGAGGCCACCTTAGCTTGAGCCCCCTCAGCTGATGGATCTTGGAGGGTATCTCCAAGCTCTTTAAGGAGATCCCTCTGAAGGCGGGTGAAATGGCACAAACAATTCAGAGACCTCATAGAGAAGGTTGCTGAAGCAAACATTCACTTCCCATATCTGTCCATAGTCCTAGTCTCCTTGTTAGGAGGATGGACAGATGACGAAGTTTCTGCCAACTCCTTCTTTGTGGCTGCTGCTGCCACCATGGCATCAACAGGTACGCCCTTAGTTAAAAACTGTTTGTCCTGAGGTGCAGTTATAAATTTAGCAGGTCTCCTGGGGGTTGGTTCCACTGTGTCTGGAGCTGACCACGCCTTCCGAGCCACCACAGACGTAAGTGGGTTGAAAGGCGGAGACACCCAGGAGGTGGAGGGTCGGGAACCAAATGCGTCCAGAAATACCGACTCATCCTCAGAAGGGGCTAGGGTACTCCAGTTCCCCCTCTGCTTAAGGATTTCAAGGATATCTGAAAAGGAGACATCTTCAGAGGGGGATCTCAGGGACCCTTCCGAATCCTCTAAGTTGGTATCTGATGTGACAGACTCAGGGGAGTCAACATGCTTCCTTTTGCACTTCCTCTTACGAAGTGGCTCCTCTGAGTGATCAGGGGAGGCCTCAGAAGAGGAAGAAACACCCAAAGGGGTACCATGGAGCACTGGTTCCCCACGCTTGGGGTCAGAAGGAGGGGCAGAGGCAGACACAGGCACCATAGGGGGAGGAAACGATGGGTTTGATCGTGGGACTGGCTCAGGGGTCAGTACACTCCTCATGACCTCAAAGGAGTCCCTGCCCCGACGCAAAGAAGACTCCAGTTCCGAAGAAATCGGAATCCCTCTCTGCACCGAGGGGGATGGCTCCGAAGCCGATGTAGGAGCTGAGCTCACCTGCGCCGAAGCTCCGAGGGGGAGAGCGGGGTCGGACAAGGGTCCGATGCCACTCGCCCGCTCGGAGCTGATGAGGGAGTCCCGGTGCCCAAATCCCTCCAAGGACGGGACCAAGGATGGGATTGGAGCCGACAACAGAACCAAACGAGAAGGTATCGGAGCCGACGGTTCCATGAATCTAACCCCAACGAACTCCGGCTCCGAACTCAAGGGAGGAGTCGGAGGAGGAATATCTGCAGAAGTGGATGGAGCCAACACCTGATGAGGGGGGCTGGAACATTTTTGCTAGGGCCTGTGATTTCAGCAACCTGCTGACCACTCTCTCCAAATTATGATCTGAAAGTCTGGAGGACCGAGGGGAGTGAGAGAACTTATGACTGCGCTCCGATTGGAACAGAGGTGACCGTGGAGCCGAGCGTATCTACTCCAAGGAGGGAGACCTAGATCTCTTTCGACTCACGGACGGCTCCGAAGTTCATGTTGGAGCCGACTGTGAGGGAGGCACATCGGCTCCAGCCGGAGACGAGGCGGATGGTGGTGCTTCACCTAACGACAGCTCAGAACTAGGAGCCGAAGACTTGGGTGGTTTGGAGGATTTCGTAGGCTGAGCCTTAGCCAGTGAATCCTGTGGTTTAAGCAAACCCCCAAGGATTAGCTTATTTTTCCGCTCCTGCAGGTCCCTTGGGCTGAAAGCATGACAGACTGAACAAGAGTCCTGCAGGTGCACCGCACCCAGACAGTAGACACAAGAAGTGTGACCATCTGTCAGAGACATCTTCTGACAGCATGAGTCACACTTCTTGAATCCGGACACTTTAGTATCCTTGGACATGTTACCACACACACCCCAAGGTTAAACACGCACACACACACACAAGCAAAAAAACAAGTTAGCAGGCATAACTAATTAAACACTATAAACTATACAGCTAACACATACTGAAACTAAGTAAAATCTACTACTACAGACACTAACTAAAAACGTTCTATTATTATTATTTTTTTTTTTTTTTAACTAGAAAAAGACAAAAAAGGGTTAGCCTCTAAATTAAACGGCTATCACGAAAGGAAGGGAGGGGAAGGGGTGGGGAAAACTCTAAGTAAAATGAGTTTTCAAGAAAAAAACAGGAGGGATGGATGCAATTTAGGGAATATAGCTAGGGGAATAGTACAACTAAGAATTAGGTACACTATAAAGGAAAATTTCTAGAAAAATTGAAAAATACAATAAAGTATACGAGCCTGAGACAGTAAGACAACCTCACAGTCTGAAGCGGCAAATGAGATCTGGGTAACTAGCGCCAGGCATCATGGGATATGGGGTAGCCTCGAGCCAGTAAACCGCTCTCGAGCTATTGAAAATGGCCGAGTCGGAGCCGAGGATCGGCTCCGATCCCAACCAGCAAGAATGAAGGCGAGATAGACAACTTAACATCTAGTGTCTTCTTTATTTCTAAACTTGTCTAAAGCCTTCAACACAGTCTGTCACAGCAAACTTCTACTTCAAATGTAATCACTAGGTCTCTCTCAGCCCACTCTTCTGTGGTTCAAAATCTAACTGTCCAATAGGTATCAGTCAGTAAAATGGCATTCCATGCTCTCTCCTTACCTCCCAGTCACCACCGGTGTTCCACAATTCTCTATCCACGGTCCCGTCCTCTTTAACATTTTCACCAACACCTTCAATAAATCCACACAACAGGCCACTCTAATACAATACGCTGATGATTTCACTCACATTTGCGCATCTGACAACATGGTACACCTCCAAAAACTTACTCAGGAAGCTTTACTGAAACATGGCTTCATAACTCACAACTCAGGCTTACCCCAAAAAAAGACCAAACTGCTACTTTTTTTCTCTAAATCCCTCTCTCATGAAAAAAAAGCTAAATTTAAAGTCCTCTCTCTTGATAATGCAACCACTGAAGTCACTTCTCATAGCAAACTATTACGGGTGATAGTGGATGTTAATCTTACATGTGAGCCGACAAAATAATAAAACTAAGAAAAACACGATAACGGAAAGTCAGACATTCTGATGAAGTCCAAAATACCAGGACAAAAGCACTCAATAACCTTTAAACTTTAATTTCTGGGTGTCAGAAGTGATTTTATCCAGCTGTCTGACTTTCCATTGTTGTGTTTTTCTCACATTTGAACTGCATATATAAAATTGCATATGAAAAACTCATCAAAAGCTAGGGATGCTTTACAGAGCCAAAAACATTCTCACTGATGCAACTAAAACTACACTTGACACTACCTATCTCCTCCTCACTCTTCTTTATGGTGCTCCCATCCTTACTATCCTCCAGGCTTCAGAAAATTTAAAACTTGAGCAATGCTACAACATAGTTGCTAAATTTGCAGCACATACCCCTTTCAGAACCACCACTGTGTATAGCACTGAAAAGCCTAAATTGGTTAGAACTGCCACATCAACTATTAAAATATACATATACACTTCTTACCACCTATAAAATTATTCAGCATCCATCTGCCTTTCCAGCACTAAAAAATATTCTACACAACTATGTTCCTAGTTGGCCACTGCTATCCAATGACCAAAAACTCCAGTCTGTCTACAAACCTTGTAAATCTGCTGGGTATTTTCTGTACTTGTACAAGGTTGCTAAGGCCTGGAAATCCTTACCTGTATCCATCAGGCCTAAACCCTCCCTGCCATCTTCCAAACCACTCTAAAAGAATTCCTAGCTAAAATTTGGCTGTTCTTACTCAAAACCAAGATAAACAACCCCCAGGATTTACTAATCTTCCGTGTAAGACTAAATTAGTCTTACACGGAAACGCCAGTCTAAGAGTATGATGGCAGCGCGCCATGCATATTAATGAGGGCACGCTGCCTCAACTCTAAAGCTTACACGGAGTGTGGACGAGTGTAGGGGGCGTGTCGGACTGCCGAGCAGTCCAAAAATCCATGCCCCTGCACTGACAAAACCCAAGAAATGTTGAGTTACATGAGTGAATCCGCTCACATGTGTACATTGTAACACTACACTCCCCCATATGTTAAACCTTGTACAAATTAAAAAATTAAAAGAAATTTATTTTTTTTGTTTTATTTCCGATATAGCTGCCCGTATTTGCACATGTTTACGTGGGTTTGCCCATTGCTTAGCTACAGTTAGCAGCTTAGACACTGAAGAGGATAATAAGAAAAAATATGCAAATTAAGCAAGATAGCGTAGTGGTTAGAGCCTTGGCACAAAGAGGAGGCATTCCCGGTTCGAGTCCCACTACTGCACGTTCCATTTTCTGTTGGAAATCTGTATACAAAAATATTTCCTGACATTTAACATGCATAAGTTTTGTTAAAAGCATTCAAATGTTATATGTAGTAGTGAACGAAATATATATATATGTGCTGCGGTAGCATTGTCGCCTCACAGTTAGACGTTGCCTGTTCGATTCTCAGTTAGGCCGTCTTCTGTGTGGCGACATGCGTGAATGGGCATTCCTTTGTTGAAGGTTGTGCGTTAGGCCCGGCAAGCCAGAACGTAAAAATCTACTGCCAATCATTAGCGGACCGGAGTTCCGCTGTGGTGACCCCTAACCGGGAAAAGCTGAAAGACACAAACAAACAAATGAAGGTGAAATGGTTATTTTAAACAATATAAAGCACTGCTAAGCACATTTTAGCAGTATTTAGCATATTTAAAACCAATTGCTTGTAGCTGAGCACCATGTTAACAAGCACAATGTCTTCGCGCGTAGCTGTGCACCGCGCCAACCAGCGCAACTACAATGTATTTGCATGTAGCTGCGCACCGTGCTAACCAGCGCAACGTTGGGCAATGTCGAGCAACGTTGGGCAACGTCGAGCAATGTCGAGAAACATTGGGCAAAGTCAGGCAAAGCTGAGCAAAGTCAGCTAAACACGGCCACACCTCCTTTACTGTACCTTAACCATTCAGGTCTGGCCAGTAGGAAAATAAAAAGCAGTGACAGGGCTCAAACTCAGGATACTGTGCACTATAGTCCAGTACGTAACCACTTAGCCATGATAGCATTTCATAACTATGCACTTTCAACAGACACATATCTATCAAAGGAATTTTAAACATTGCCAACATCAGCTAAGCAGATGTGCCTACAGCTGAGTTTTTTCAAAACTGGCCAATTACAAATAAGTACAGAAAATGAGGCATATTTAAGCTCTACAGGTGGGAATACTTGCTATAACTGGTTGTAGCTCCCTTCTGCAGTCAGCATGGCTAGTGTTGGAGAAGGCATTCGATTTCGAGCGCAACGCTGGGGCACTGAGGAGACCAAAGTAATGGTTTGGCTCCTTGTCCAGAATCATGAGGAAAGACTCCTGCTGGGCCAGTACCAGGGCACCCAATATAAAACGGAGGCCTGGAAGAGTCTTGCTCGTGATCTCACCAGTGCCACTCGCATTCCTCGGACTGGTGAGCAGGTCAGGCACCATTATTTTGACCTGAAGCGACGTAAGGAGGATCAACTGGACCAGTGGATCCAGGAGTCCCATGCAATGCCTAATGCCCCAGTACTAAGTAAGTAGCCATTGTATTAAGTAGTTAAGAATTGCTATGCTTGTCTATACTATGGATAGGTATGTCTCAATATCACTGCATTTACTTCACAGCTGCAGGTGTCCGGGCTATGAATCAGCAAACCCATGAAGATAGGTTGCAAAGGCTGTGTCATCAGGCAGGCTAGTAATTATTCTGCATGTACTGTTATATAAAATAAATGAAAGAGCCTTCAAAAAGAATTTTAACCCAATAAATAAAGGTGTAATAATCCTTTAATAAATGTATAATTCCTGGAGTGCGTCTGAGTCATTTTTTTTGATATGTTGTTGTACTGTTGCATTTTACAAATAGTACTATTGTATTAAGCAGTGTTAACCCACACTTTGGTAGGCCCATATAATGTGGATGAAGGGAGTGCCAGTAGCTTTTATGCATATTTACAGCCCTTAACTGCTGGTTCATGCCCAGCATGTACAGGTTAATCTGGCACATGAGTAGCTTGGTATTGTGTTCCCCAGAAATGTCAGTGTGCTGCCAGAAATGTAGGGAGCTGTTAACATATAACTGATACTTTCACCTGAAGATATCTAGATAATTATATGAAAGTAGAGCTGTCAGTGTACCATCTTAGCAGTAGTGTGTGTGAGCAACTCTCAAAATATGTAGCAGTAACATCTGCATATTGGACAGTTTGTATGTAAGATACAATATAATGATCTAGCAAAATCCAATTGCACAATATAAGGACATTGGGTAGTGTAATAATACATGTAAGGGACATATAACTGCAGTTAATAGGAATGCAGTGAAAACTAGAAGGATATATAAGTTAATTGAGCTATCCTTTTCCACCCTACTGTATGTGCATAAAAAATGCAATTCCACACCTCAATTGGTATGTCTAATCTCAAAACATTTGTTGGGACATATGTCCTATTGGATTACAAATATTTGCATTTATTTCTATGCATGTGCCCTGTTAAAATACCACAATATTGGTGGTCTGTTGCCATCAATTCAACCTGCATGCTGTTGTAATGTCCACTATTATTCTATATATGCATGTGTTATGCTTGCTTTTCAACTGTTGAAAATCTGGTGTGTTGAATTAATGGGAATACTTCTGCATGCTGTTATAACTAATTGGAAATGCTGTTGACTGTTACTAACCCATATCTTTATTAAATCCTCCAAAACATAGTTCGCATGGGAAGGCCGGTCCCAGCGGACCCACCTGTCCCACCTCAGCTGGCCATAGCACCTGGCACCAGCAGGTCCGGTGCCCAGCCTGGGACGTCCTCCTCCATTGGCCCTGTGCCACCTTCAGGTGGAAGCGCTGCAGGGGATGGGGCTCAGCCCCCCCATGCAAGCATGGGTGGAGGAAGGCCACCTATCACCCTACGAACAGTCCGGGCTGTGGTGCGTAGAGAGATTGAACTTTCTGTTGACGAACCTCTATGCTAGCTTGAGGAACGAGTGGCACAACTCCAGGGTCAGCCTACACCTCCTACACAGCCCCCAGCACAGCCACTCTCTGGGCTGTGAAGGTGCAGTGGTGACTGCCCATGGGTGGGGACCTCAGTCCCACTGTTTCTATCTGTGGGTTCATGGGCTTGCGATTTCCAAACATCCATCCCCATCAAAGGTGTTCACCCACCACATGTGTTATATACCGCCCCTGTATGCGTCTTGTTTGTCTTGTCTGTTTACCTCCCCAACCTACCTTCTCAAATATACCTACTTCCCCTACCCCGCATTCCACTCTCACCTGGAAAAAAAAGGGCAATCTGCTCCCAAAAAAAAATTACGCCCCATACATAGCTGCCCATTTTGCACACATGTCCACTGGACACATAAAATGTAATTTAATTGGCATTACAACATACTTTGTTGTCCTCACCCCTCTCTCAGGGGTTGAAGGTTTTATATCTACCTCCAAATGTATTCCATATGCACAGCTGTTGCTGTTATGCTGTTAAAGAAATGGGCAGCTATGGACCTTCCCTACACCCGTCCTGCACATCTTGGGCTACTTTCCATACTGTCTTTCCCTCTTTGTGTCCCTTTTTCACCACTTTCCTATCTCCCCATTTTTCTTTTCTTTCAAAAAAATGAGCGTGGGGGTTAGTGGGAGTAAGCACTATTAAGCAGTAGTTAGCAGGTTTGTGCGAGTGTGTGCTTGTTTGCGCTTAGCTAAGCATTGCTAAGCATCATGCAAACCCGCGCCAACCCGCTTACAACTGCTTAAAAGTGCCTTAGTCACTCTGTATGTGAGGGCCCTTGTTCTGCTCAAGAGCAAAATAAAACACCTATATCAGTCTCGAACCCCGAACCTTGTACACACTACACAACATTAAGTACCACTAAGCCACGGTAGATATACAACAAGTTTGTGCTTAAATAAATATATCATGCATCAGAATGAGTGAATGTAAAGGAAAAATAGGAATGCCATACCACACAACTTGTTCTGTGGATCTTTACCAACAGCTGTTGTGGGATTACATTACATGACTGTGATAAGAGAAGCAGCCATTCTAGCAGGAAATAATGTTACACCATCACTTTACAACCCCACACAGTATCACAGCAGGACAAACACTGGCATATCTGTTTAGGGCAGAGACCATACCTCCCAACTGTCCCTAATTTTCAGGGATGTCCCTGATTTTTACACAAATTTTATCTCTGTTCTTCTGAATCCCTCCTAAAACTGCTGACTTTGGCCAGAAAGGTGGTAAATTATACTTAATGAATAATGACAATAATTAAGAGTTAGACACTTATTTTACTTCAGAAAAGGTGTATTAATTCATATGCTCTGATTCTTTCAATGTTTCAACTTAATGGCACTAATATTTTAAAGGTGTCCCTGACTTTTCCTTTACTTTTCCCCGTGTCTGTTCAGATATGTACCTGAGTATTTGAGAGGTCTGGCAGAGGCAGAAACACAGAGGCATATCAGCCTTTCTGCTGTTACACACTGTGCAAATAGCTTTGGAAGGAGTTTCGGAAGCATACCCTTATGTAGGAATACAACACCGAAATACAAATGGATGTAGCCATGTACTGGTAGCAACCAACTGTAACAATGCCATTGCTCTACTGCTGAAAAGACCTGTGTAGTACACAGACAAAAAATAACAGGCTATTCTCTGGCTACCATGTGGATAGGTCCACAGTTGGGAGTTACGCAGACAGACTACTTGCCTTGATAAACTAACATGTACACAGCAACCCTGTAAGTCCAGCAAGATAAAATCCACTCAATAATACTTACACTCTCTGTACTTCTGCACCCCTACCCAAATGTAGAATATACCTGTGTGTGCAGGGTCTACCAAGGATGTAGGTAAGCATACTCACAGTACTGAAATGTGTCCAGTTTTTCTGAGCAGCTTGTGCTAATGTCAACACTAAAAAAGCACAAACTGTTTAGAACTGAGTAAATGAATATTCACAGTATAGCAGTTCACAAACAATTCTTGTGCCAAAGGAATACATCTCAATAACTAGCTTTGTATGGCAGTTAATTGTAAAAGTTGAAAAGAAAGTACATCTTTCCATGTATCTTGGGGTAGCATTTTGAGGGGTGAGTACATTTCTACACTGACAAGTGGGTAGTGGAAGCAGCAACATTAGGTCTGAGTACAAAATGTAAATCTCTGGCTACACCCCTGGCTTCTGATATAAGAACTATACCAACCTTCTGTCTTAAACAATGATGCACAGCAAACATGGATGATCTCCATCTTGGAAAGCTGAAAGGACCACGCCTACCTGAGTTAGCAATTTATAGTACTGGGTTGCTATGACAGTGATTACTGCAATTACTACACAGCAGGCTGCATGCAATTAGCAAGTGGTGGCCACTAATTGGTGCAGAGGCCATCACATGCTCATGTGTAAATACCTGCAAAAGAAGGCTGCAATCTTTGCCAACAAACTCAATCACTCTATTGCAGAGACTGACAGAGAGAGAGACAGAGAGAGAGAGAGAGAGAGAGACAGAGAAAAAGAAAAAGAAATATTACCAAATCATACAAAGGAAAGGTATGTGACACATATGTATTTACTGGCATGTAGTAGATGTTATTGAAGAATATGTGGCAGCAGTACTTATTTATGCATAGATGTTTTGCTTAACTACTGCTATGGACAATACAGTGTGCACCAGTGGGCAGTGGGACATACCTGTGAAATGTGTAGCTCAGCATTAAATGTCAAAGATCTGATCAATGTTATCTGTGTTCTGTACAGTAGTGTGGCCAATGGCTGTTGGGGGGATTAGCGCTGACATTACATAAACAAGGGTGTGACAGAACAACACATGCATGATAGTCATATTAAAGTGTAGCTTAGCACTGGCAACTGTTGTAGCAGTCTAGTATGCTTATCTAGCATTTGTAGCCATATATATCCCCCTAATGTTAGTGTGTGTTCATATGTGACACCTATTTGTGTTGCAGCAAGGCCCAACAGTTCAGCTGTGAGGACCAGGGACTTACAACAGTGTGGACCTTGTGTGTGTATGCCACACACATAAGGAGAAATATATATGTGTCATATATATTCACATCTGTATATGTGCATACAGCAGAGGACATATTGCAACTGTTTGTGAAGAGTGGAGATATATACGCTGGTGAAGGTTAGTATGTGCATATTTGTATGTAGGTTTTAGTGTGTGACAAACAAGACAGCATACAGTGCTGGTATATGACATGTGGTGGTTAAACACTGTGTGTGGTATGTTCAGTTTGCAATGTTGAAGCCAGTGAGGCCTGCTAAAGCTACCTGGGCTGTGAACACCTTCAATGCAATTATCCCAAAACTGTGTGATTTTATTACATTACTGTACACCTCACATCCTTTGTATAATTGATATTCTCACTATGAAAGGTGAAATGTATATGTGCCTACATATATATGTATATGTACACCAATGGATGTGTATATATATATATATATATATATATATATATATATATATATATATATATATATATATCGTTATATATACTCATACACACCTATATCTACTTGTTGCAATAGATTCTCTGTACTGTTAAGTGACTGTGATGGTCAATGTGTTTGTGAATACGTCAAAGATATGTATCTGTGGGATAGCTTAGTGGGAAACTGTTTATTTCATGGTATTATGGGTCCTTGCTTTGATCCTAGCAAAAGCTGTGTATTCTGTTGCTAAGCAGAAAAAGTGCTATTACATACAGTGTGAGTAAGTCCCTTGGTTTTATCTAGGGTGTGTCATTGGAGGCTAAAGCACTACATCTATGATTATTGATTGGTACTGATATTGAATCCAAATCCTGTGTGTACTGTAGTACTACTTGAAGCTCTGGGCCTGTACAGCAAAGTATGGTGTATGTCCACATTGCTTGCATCCACTGTTTTGTGTGGTCCCTGTATTCATCACAGATTACATTTCTCAAGATTAAGGTTGTGTAAGTACTGACACGCAGTACTGTATAGTACACACCGAAAGCTTATCTGGGTTGTCATACCTTTGTGTCCTGTAATTATGTCTGATGTGTGTGTGGGTATGTCTGTAACATGTCCTTTGACATATGTGTGGTAAAACATATAACTGTGTATCTAGCAACATTCATAGTGTACTAGAGCAGTATGCAACCTATATTCCCATTTGTGCACATATTTTGGACATGGGTTTGCCATTAACAAGTTGTGTGGTATAATAGTAATACATTTACTGGACCTTACACTCATTGTGATGGATGATATATTTCTTTACACATCAGCTTGATGTATATCTGCTGTGGTTAGGTGGTGCATCGTGTTGCATACAGTGTGCCAGGTACTCTTGTATAGTCTTATATAGTGATTTTATTTTGTTTCTGTGCAGAACATGGTTCATTAGATTGAGAGTGAGCCAGGCACTTCCAAGCTGTTATAGCAGTGATAAGTGGCAGTTAAAGTGTTTCACTCTCGGTTAGCTAATAGGTTGCTATATATGGCAGTTAGGTGATATCTGTACTGTATAATGGTAAATGTGCCATATGACTTGCTCAGACATATTTTCGTATTTATGTCTTCCAGGGATCATGGCGCATCGCAGGAACCCCAGTTACAGTAGTGCTGACAATGACATAATTACTACCAGTATGATTCAGCACTACAGTCTCATGTTCTCACGAACTAGCCAGGACCAGCAGGAGCGTACTGTAATGTGGCAAGATGTTGACCGCAGGGTAAATGAGGCAGGCCTGCATAACCGGACATATGAGCACGTACGCCACCACTGCAGTGATCTTCTCAGACATGTCCGTCAGCGTGCTGCTAATGTACGGAGACAACAGCTTGCAACAGGAGGTAGTGTTAATATCCATCCCCCCCTCACCAGAGTAGAGGAGCTGCTTCTGAGCCTGGTGGCACCTGCCCAACAACAACAGAAGCAGACATACACCATGATGGAGGTTGGAGCCACCCAGCAAGCACACATGGAGTATGCAGGTAACATGGCATATCTGTAGACTACTGTTATCTGTATTGGTAGATCATGCATATGTGAGATGTGGAGTGTGTCGTTAAAAGATGTGGAGCCTGTTGTTGTGCAATAATGATCATTTGGAACATAATCTGCAGCCCTGTGAATGTAAACTGTTGTTGTACTGTAAGATTGCAAACATACAGTAGCAATACCACAGTTGTGCCACTAACAAACTGTCTCATCTCTATGTAGATCCCTCTGGGGTGACATCAAGGCAGCGGACAGATGCTGGTGAGTGTGTTCTACATTTATTATTGTAAATAAAATGTGCATGTCATAGTTAAGGTATAGGCCATGTACACAAGTAACACACCTACCCATAATGCATGCTGTGTTAGACCACGCACATCTCACTAATGTGATTAGCTGCCTCAAACACATGCAATACCCAGACCATCTCAAACAAATGTGGCTAGACTGTAGTAACCATTGGATAGGCACAGTTGATACTCAATGTGCACATAACATACACATCTATGTCATACACTGAGCATTTTAACATGCTACACATAAAGGATTTTCAAACCCTCTGTAAAGACACACTCCAGTATCCAAAATCTCATCCACACATTACACATAATATACCTGAGGGGTAGAGGCCTATCATGGGGCATTTAAACACTCTGCAACACACTACACATTCATGTCAGGGAATGCTCCTTATTGGCCTCCTTACAAACTCATGTAACAACTGGTTGTAAAATGGTGAATGTAGCCAAGGTAGTACAGTTCCAGTACAGCATGAGTAGTGCTGGTTTGGGAAACATTTGTAGCCTTGAGTGACCACATGATGCTTCATGATGATGGCCAATGGTACTATACCCCATCCAGTTATTGTAACCACAGTACTACACATAGCTTTCATTGCTATACACCTTGCTATACACCTTAATGTTGCATGTGTGCACACATATGCATCTCTAAACAATATGCATACCAATCGCCATTTGCACAACTGACACATATATGTCTTGTGATGCTATTGAGTGGCTAGGTCATATGACACACATTGGGTATGTGTAGTGTCTAAATATGCAGTTGTGTTTTAGCATGCCATGTCATGGATGACACTGGCATGTCCACAATATGATCTACACTCGCCATAAGTATTGTACATTGGGTATGTGGCCGAATGGTATTCCATCAATTATTTTATTTATTTATTTAACATTTGTTGACCGGGAAAGTCCGACTACGTTCCACAGATCCTGTTTTCAGCAGAGGCCCGGGGAGAAATGCTCCAGAAGCATGTCTTTAGAATGTGGGAGGAAACCGGAGTACCCGGAGGAAACCCACGTGAATGCAGGGAGAACATACAAACTCCACACAGAAGGCACCCCAGCCGAGAATCGAACCGGAGAACCTCTTGCTGTGAGGCGACAGCATTAACCACTGCACCACTGCGCTGCCCAGCACCACTGATGATGTTGTGTGAATACTCATCATGCATGTGCTAAAAAGGTGTCTACAATTATTTGCTAAAGACACAGAGGCTGTAATCAGCATTGGATACCTATCTGACACACAGATACACATCCAGCCATGGTATGTACACCTGTTTGTTATGGTGCACAGTACATTACAGAGTTCTGAATACCTGCACAGCAATGTTGTGTCCATGTATGCATTGTGTTCCAGGGGGAGGCCCATCACCTAATAACAAAACACATGCATCAAAGCCATGTATACTGTTAGTAACAAGGACTGTCTACACTTGCACTGCATGCTGTTGAGCAACACATGTCCTGCATGCTGACATGTGTAATATGACTGTTTTGCTTGTGATACTGTACCCCACCACCACCTGCTATTGTGTATGTTCTGAGATTACTGGTGTTGTGTGCGTCTGCTTTACGGAGGAGTGTCTTTTTGTGTGTGTGCATGTGTGCATGTGCGCATGTGTGCATGTCCACGTGTGCGCATGTGTGCATGTGCGCATGTGTGCATGTGGTCTGGCATCATGTTCAGGTCTTAAAGTGTGATTCCTGTCTTCCTCTCAAAGGTGCCGAGGTGGGGCTGGTTCAGTACAGCAGGGAACCTGATGTCACTGAGACAGACAGTGATCATGAGGATAGGTGTGTTGAGGCACAGGCAGGTTTGTCAGGGTCTGTTGTTGGGCCACCAACTGACAGTACACAAGTCTCCACCCCATCCATGCACACAGTCATACTGCCTGTACATCCATCATCATCACTGCCCTTAGCTGAGGGACAGTGTACGGATGGCACTGGCCAAGACAGTGTGGTATCTATGGCACATGTATCAGGACACAGCAGCCACAGCCAGATGTCTGGAATGGTACCACATAGACAGATGCCCTGCTGGTCATCATGCCCCTGGCAGATATGCCACACCTCTTTCTACCACACACATGTTCCAGGCTGTCATGGAGGCACAGACATGAATGGAGCGGTGCACCAGGCAGGGACTAAGGGCACAGAGGGCTCAAAAAACCTCTGTAAATGACAGTATCCGTGACCTAGCAGGTGCCATATGTAATTACACTGAAGTCATTGATAGACGTTGGGGTGAGACATTGGATGTCCTCCACAATGTCATGTCCATGTGTCAGGACAGTGCGGGACGGTTGAGACGTCGATGTGGACGTATGCCAGCAACATCAGCAGCTGGACGTTGCCGTGGATGTCCAGCAAGTCACAGCCACTCCAGTAGTGCCAGTACCAGCCCCAGCAATGTTGGGGGGGGCTGTCCATAGGCCGTCCTAGAAGACCACGTGCACGTGGCTCTGGCCAGTCCCAGCAGGGACCTGGATCCAGTGGACATATGTCAACCTCTTCGGATAGTACCCAGTCTGGATTAGTACCTGATACTGTCTGTAGCACCCCTGTCAGGCACAGGTTCCATATCTGTGGCCAGAGATGGTGATCTGTAAAGCCTGCCAGGTGCAGTCTGTAGCTGTCTCACAAATCCCCGTATATGGCAGCCACATGGTGGAACTGTGTGCATGCATACACACACACATAAACCAGAAACCTAGGGCAAACACATACCCGCACACATTACATCAACATTGGCCCATAACAGTACTCATGGCCCTCACACACACACTCACACACACATGTTGATTGTATGGCTCAGTGTAGTCCCCTGGCAAACCAACAACACACCCTGTGCATATGATGAAACCTGTGCCACCTCCTGTCATCTGTAACATTGATGCAGGAACAGGCTAAAATGGTGCTGATGCACAGGATGACTTTAATAAAGTATAGCAATGGTTGAATGTGTAGCATGTTGTCAGCAGTAAAGTGTAATGATATCCCTGAAGGTGTAGCTGAGCAGGCATGATGCATTAAAGCTGTAATTAGCAATGTTGTATTGTTTCCACAAGTGTTTATTCCAATTGTGTTTTGTTTGCCCATGTGTCACTTGACTGATGTGTGTAGTTGGGTCAGCATGTGTTATACAGTGAACAGTAAGTGTGGGGTATGTGCAGCACAGGTTTGCAGGTGTACATTTGTGAACATGGTGGAGGTGCACTGTCTGCATGTACGTGCATATTGGACACATGGGCAGTGTGACATGCCCTGTACTGGCCAGTGTTAACACTCCATACTTTCTATTGGTGGCCAGTATGCATTGTACTACACACATTTTGGAACTTGAGTATGCATGTGTGTGTATGACATGGGTTGACACTGTGCTCTGGGTGATGCTGTTGTTGCTATCTGTCATTGGTTTGCATTACTAAGGTTAACACTGTCCCAGCTGCATAATCCTTTATTAATGCACACTGTTCACCTACAGGGTTGCATGGACCGTGCTATCACAAACACAAGAAATTCTCACTTATACAGTAAAAGTGCATTAGTCTCATGGACCCCTCCCATAAACTAAATATATAATAGAAGGTGTGAAGTTGTACCAAAAAAGAGTTACATACTAAGAAGGCATAACCTCTCTGGTTAGTATCATTGGGAAAATACAATCCCTCAATAAACATACAAGGCAAGATTCAAAATACAAAATGGCAAGGATTCCAAAGACAACACTAAAGCTTTCTTCAGTGTTGTTCATAATCTACAGGGGAAATCTCAGATTGGGTCACAGTTAATGTAAATGGTCACAAAGTACACTTATCTGACTGACATTACCAATTCCTTGTCAGACAGTTTGAATGTAGATTTCACCACCCTGTCATTACACAAGGGCCACATTTCCAGACCTGAAGAATGTAAAACCTGATGATTCACAGACACTCTAGTTAAAACATCTCTTTAACAAAGTACACACCACAGTGGCAATGGTACTGGACAGTGTCCCTGGCTGTGTCATACACAAGCTGACATATGAAGTCACCACTCACCTAAATGCTCTCTCCAGATGCAGCCTCTATACAGGTTATATACTTGTGGAATGACACACGGTAATGGTGTTCACAGTCCACAAGGGTTGAGCTATGTCTTCTTCTTCTTCTTCTTCTCCTTTTGGATGCTCCCATTAGGGGTCGCCACAGTACATCATTTCTTCCTGCCCTCTGCATCTTGCACTGCCACATCATCCACCTGCATGTCCTCTCTCACCACAGCCATAAACCTCATCTTAGGCATTCCTCTTTTCCTGTTACCTGGCGGCTTCATCCTTAGCATTTATTTCACAATAAACTCTGCATCACTCCTCAGCACATGTACAAACCAACTTAATCCTGCCTATCTGGCATGGTCTACTAACCTTCAAACCTGGCCTGACCCTCTAATATACGTATTCTTAAACCTGTCCACCCTTGTCACACTCAGTGCAAATGTTAACAAAAATTGATTAAGGGTAGAACTACAACAGGTCCTGGAAACTCTCACCCTATAAGCCAGACCAATGTTATCTGGAAGGCTATGGAGCACAGCATTATGGAACTAATTAACAGAGACATTATGAACCTGCAAACACTGCATCATACCCACTTAGGTTCTCTAAAGGCTAGATCATGGCTCCTACACCTAGTAGACTTCAAGCCAGTCAACAAGGCTATAGGTGAGGGAGGTGAGGTCAACACACCCAAGCTATAGCTCACCAGCAATTCATACCCACCCACATACTGGTATTATACATAATCTCAACAGACTGACCATAAACAATTGTTAGATGATAGCTTGACAACTGACGCACAGATGTAGGACACACAGTAACATTTGCAGCCTCCATGTACTATTCTATTCCAGTAACAAGTGGTATTCACCTGCACTCAGTCCTGGGACCACTCCTGTTTGGCATATAGCTTTCTTACGTACAAGCAAACACAGTAGGGATATGTCTGCCCATGTTTGATGACAATGCATACTGTGGGCGATACTTTATTCTCCAGATGACACACACATCCTCCAAAAGGGTATCATACAGACAGATACCTGGTGTCAAACTCATGCTGTAAGTCTATAAGCCAAAGAAAGCATAGTTATCCATTTTTAGAAAACAAAGTATCCCCAGAGTACCACACAGGTAGTAGCCCCAAAAATGTGGAACAGGTACTAATGTATACATAGAGCCATGTGTTAAGTCATCTCTCCTTTGATAATCACATTACCAAAGGGTTTTGGAAATCCCTCTGTGGAGAACATAAGAAATAAAGGGTTTGCATGCAGATCCACAGAGGTTTTTGCACACCTATAATGATTAGTCATTTTTGTCAGACTTTGCTTGCTTTGGAACAGGTTTCAAATATACCTCAAGCATAAACCCTCACTCACACTCTTCAATAGAAACCATGATGAGTGGATGTGAAACGGAAGACGTAGCCCAGGGATCACTGCAGTGGCTAAACTTGTCACAAGCATACAGAAGTGACCTAAGGTCTGGAAAGCACCAACATGCTCTGGCAAAGATAACATATGCATTCATGTAGAAAGCAGAGTACCCACCTATGAAACACTTGAGGTCACATGTATGTATATGGATTTGCCCCACAGCTACCTTATATGTGTAATGCACATACAGTTGTCATTGTGATATGTCATACACTAGAAAAATCAAAACCCACTCCACATTGGCCAACTGTGTCACACACCTGGAGTACACACATGCAGTCAGCAAGTGCGAGATTCAAACTCTTTCCTAACTACATTATGACACAACAACAGTATGCATTTACATGACACGCTATACACATTATTGGAATTTCACCTTTCCACAGGTATATTTGTAGGATGGTGACATCATCAGACTTGACAAAGATGAGTATACCACTTTTAAAGGGTGTGAGTAATCTCCAAAAAGGTTGCCCCTTCCCAGGGAGACACACACACCCAGTAGGCAAGTGCAGGATTCAAACCCCTACCTAACTACATTATGATACTACAGCAGTATGCATTTATATGATGTGCTATACACACTACTGGGATTTCAACTTTCCACAGGTATATTTGCAGGATGGTGATATCATGAGACTTGACAAAGATGAGCATACTACTTTTCAGGGGTGTGAGTAGTCTCCCAGCAAGTTGCTCCTTCCCAGGGAGATATACACACACACACACACACACACACACACACACACACACACACACACACACACACACACACACACACACAGTTGGCAAGTGCAGGATTCAACCCCCTACCTAACTACATTATGATAATGCAGCAGTACGCGTTTACACGACGCACTATACACATTACTGGGATTTCATCTTTCCACAGGTGTATTTGTAGGATGGTGACATCATGAGGCTTGACAAAGATGAATATACCACTTTTAAGGGGTGTGAGTAGTCTCCAAAAAGGTTGCGTTTTTTGAGGGAGACACACACAGTTGGTAAGTGCAGGATTCAAACCCCTACCAAATTACATTACGATATTACAGCAGTATGCATTTACACAACGCGCTTTGCACATTACTGGCATTTCACCTTTCCACAGGTATATTTGTAGGATGGTGACATCATCAGACTTGACAAAGATGAGTATACCACTTTTAAGGTGTGTGAGTAGTCTCCAAAAAGGTTGCTCCTCCCCAGGGAGACACACACACTCACTCACACAGGTGGCAAGTGCAGGATTCAAACCCCTACTTAACTACATTATGACACTACAACAGTGCACGTTTACATGACGCACTATACACATTACTGGGATTTCTTCTTTCCACAGGTATATTTGTAGGATGGTGACGTCATGAGACGACAAAGATGAGTATACCACTTTTAAGGGTTTCTGAGTAGTCTCCAAAAAGGTTGCTCTCTCCCCAGGGAGGGACAGACACACACACACACACACACACACACACACACAGTTGGCAAGTGTAATGTTCTTAATCCAAACTAAGTACGTCTTTACACTTCAGCAAGCAATATGGAGTTACAGGGTGTAATAAAGACATTACTTGCTGACAGTTTGCACAAAGTTTTTTTTTCACATTTGCTAACCTCAGCAGGCTTATCATACTAGGTGTACTGTGAGTGTATTGTATGCATAGGCCATGACCATATCATATATGGGTTGATGCACCACATGCTGGCACATACAGGGTCAAACCTTGAGTAGCATTTTGCCTTCACCTACATGATACTGCAATTTAACAGAAAGATGATAAACTTCAACAATTGGCTGAGCTTCTGGTGTCATTCAAAGGGGATCCAGTCTTTGTCTGCCTGTAACGACATGATAGACAAGCCTTGTTGTTTCGCTACAGATGGTTTGCACCTGTCGCCCCTATGCTTCTGAATACTGGCCAAGGTTCTTGCTGTCCCCATATTACCTTTTTTAGGCAAGGCTCAAAGGTTCATAGGTAGGTACTAGGCTATCAGCCCTGGGGCCTATACAAGCCCAGCCAAAAAGGTACCCTGACTTTTGCCACCCAAGAAATTTATTTTCCTGTGCCACTGTCGAGCAGAGACACAGAAGTAATCCCCAGGGTGAATTTCCTATTTCCCATCCAATCATCAAGATTTTTCTTGAAGAGTGCTAATGAGGAGCTTTGTTTGATATAGATAGGTAGTTTATTCCGGAGTATGTGAAGTCTCTGGGACAGGAATCTATCCCTCCGGCATGTTCTGTTTATTGTGGTGACAAGGTTTAGGTCCCTAGAGCGTGTAGGTTCACAGGTTCATAGGTAGGTACTAGGCTACCTGCCCAAGGGCATTTATAAGCCTATCCAGAATGTGTTGGCTTTCGCCTCCCTTATAAATTAGTTTCCTGGGCCTCTGTCTAGCAGGGCCACTGAAGTGATCCCAGGGGTAAATTTACAATTTCCCATCCACTCGTCAAGATTCCACTTGAAGAGAGTCTACGAGGGGCTCTGCCTAACATCAACTGGGATTCTATTCCAGAGCAAGGGAAGTCTCTGGGACAGGAACCTATCCCTCCAGCACATCCTGTTTATTGCTTTGCTGAGGTTTAATTCACTGGAGCGTGTGGCTCTAAGAGATTTGTTTTTCTTGAGGTGGAGCATGTCTATTAATTCCGGGTTGGACATGGCCTTATACGTCAGGCATAGATCACCTCTGAGTAAGCAACTGAGTAGAGCTGGAGTTTCTTTAGTTGAGCTGCATAGGGCATCTCTTTGAGGCCCATGATCCTCTTGGTGAGGTACTTCTGTGGTCTTACAAGCTGCTGCGTGTGCCAATTAAGGTACATACTAAATGGGGCATTGTACTTTATTGTGGGCCTAATGAGTGATGATTAGAGGGGCACAATGACCTCTCTTCATCTAGAGGTGAACCCTTTTGTGATTAGGTGGGTTACATAGAAGGAATATCTAACCACTTTGGCAATGTGATTATCAAAGGAGAGGTAACTATCTACCTGTGTCCCCAGGTCCCTAATTACATTTTCCATACCTAGTGGATTACCATGTGGTAATTCGTGGGCACTTTGTTTTTTCCAAAGGGGATGACTATGCATTTTTTGGCATTCAGCTTGAGGCCATGTTTTGACACCAGGTATCTGTCTCTGTAAGACCCTTCTGGAAGATGTCTGTGTCAGCCGGAGAGTCGATTATGGCCCCCAGTTTGCAGTCATCTGCGAACTTGGTCAGCTATAGTCCTCCCATGCTTGCCTGTACCTCAGAGAAGTATATACTGAACAGGTGGGGTCCCAGGACCGAGACCTGTGGGATGCCACTTGTGACTGGTTTATAGTTGGACATGGCACCCGCAACTCTGACCATGTGTGTCCTATCCATGAGCCAGTTGGCCACCCATCTCGTGACATAGGGGTTAATTTTTAAGCTGGTAAGCTTGTCTATGATGCCGGAATGGGGAATGGTATCGAAGGTCTTAGTGAGGTCCAGGTAGGCTGTGTGGACTACCTTCCCTTCATCTATGGCCTTGGTAACTGTTTCAAAGAAGTCAACTAGGTTTAGGAGGCAGGATCTGCCTTTAACAAAGCCGAATTGGGTAGGGTCCAGTGTCTGGAGGTTCCCAATGTCTCTGTTTATGAGTTCCATGATAATTCGCTCCATAGCTTTGCAGACCAGGCTGGTCAGGCTTATAGGGCGATAGTTCCCAGGTTCTGTTGTGGCACCACCTTTGTGGAGCGGGATGACTGTTGCTGTATGTCATTCTTTGGGTACATAGCCTGTGGTAAGGCTGAGTCTGAACAGTGAATTTAGGTAAGGGTTTAGTTCCTTTTGGAACTCATGTAAGATGTAGCCTAGGACACCATCCGGTCCCACTGACGCTGTGTTCTTAGCTTTGGAGAGGGCTGTTTTTACCTGCATGCCCATGATGTCTGGGGCTCTGCATTCTTCTGGGATGGACACAGGCCCTTTTGGGGGTGAGGGGGGGGGGTGATGTTTGCACTAAACTTGTCTGCCAGGATGTTGGCAATGTCAGTTGGCTCAGTGTATTTTTTGCCATTTTGCAGTAGCTCAAAGCATATCTGAGAGTTGCCACCTAAATGTTTCAGACAGCTAAAGAAGGCTTTGTGGTTATCTTTAGATTCCTTGGCAATTTTTCTTTAGAGTCTGGACTTGGATGATTTTATGAGTGATCGTAGTTTCTTGCTAATAATGATCAGTGATGCCTTTCCTTTTTGGAATTTTGCTCTATCATGTAGTAGTTTCCTCCTTCTGTTGTATAGCTTATTTATGGCCAAGGACCACCAGACTGGTTTCCTCTTTTTGGAGGAGTGAGTCTTGGTTTTATTCGGGATGACTTGATCTATGCATCTCTGTAGATGCTCATATAATGCACTTGTAAAGGATTCTGCAGATTGGATAGCATTATCCTGTAGCAAGGGGGCTTTGAAACTTTCCACTTCGGTCTTGAGACGTGTGAAGTTTGCTTTAGAAAAGTTTTACACAGTGGTTTCCTTGACTGGGGATGGGGTCGGGATGTGGATGTTCAATGTGATCTGATCTTACCAGCGAGGGGTTTACCTCTGGTGTGGAACACTGATACCCCATGTTGGTGATGTTCAGATCCAGTATGTTGTCACCTCTAGTGGGCATGGTGACCAGCTGTTCCAGGGCTTTTGAGTTTATAAACTCTAGGAAGCATTGGGCAAAGGAGTTTGTACTTGAGTAATTCTCCCAGTCAATGGTTGGGTAGTTGAAATCTCCTAATATCATGGTGTTTGGTAGGACCTTTATATTTTCCAGTGTTCTCAGGAATGCTGAGTGAGGGTCCTGAGACAAGGTAGGTGATCTGTAGCAGGCTACGATCTGATAAGCAGCTTTTCCCACTGTTAGTTGCACTTGGATGGTCTCCGAGGCCTCGTGCTGTGCCACTAACCTGGAGGTGTGGGTATCCTTTATGAAAATGGATACACCCCCTCATTTTGTATTTCGGTCCGGGTTTTAGGGCCGAAGCTCGGAGAGATTGGGATTTCTTTAAGTGGAGCATGTCCAACAGCTCTGTGTTTGACATAGCTTTGTATGTTAGGCAGAGATCACCTCTGAGTAGGCGATATGCGACAGAGTAAAGCTGGAGTGTTTTGAGATGGTCTGTTTAGGGCATGTATTTGAGGCCACTAATCCTCTTTGTGAGATATTTCTGTGGGCTTTCCAGTTGTTGTAGATGTCTTGTGAGGTACATACCAAAAGGGGCGTTATACTCTATAATGGATCTAATGAGTGATGAGTAGAGGGGAACAATGACCTCTTTTTTTCTGCATGAGAAACCTTTTGTGATGAGGTGTGCCACGTAGAACAATTTCCTGACTTCTGTGGTGATGTGATTATCAAAGGAAAGTCTACTGACCACCTGTGTCCCAAATTCTCTTATCACACTTTCAGTGTTAAGTATACTACCACCTATGTTGTAGTTCTTGGGTACAGAGTTTTTACCAAAGGGGATGAAAATGCACTTTTTGGCATTGAGCTTGAGGCCATGGCTTTGACACCAGGCATCTGTCTCAGTGAGGCCCTTTTGTAGGATGTCCACATGGTTAGTAGTTTCGATTATGGCTCCTAGTTTGCAGTCATCTGGGAACTTCATTAGCCAAAGACCTTCTGTGTTAGCCTGTACTTCAGGGAAGTAGATACCAAACAGGACAGGACACAGGACTGAACCCTGTGGTACTCCACTTGTCACTGGTCTGAAGTCGGACTTGGAGTCTGCTACTTTCACAGTGTGGGTTCTGTCAGTGAGTCAGATGGCAACCCATCTTGTGACACAGGGATTTATACCTAGTTTAGTGAATTTATCTATAATTCCAGAGTGGGGGATGGTGTCAAAAGCCTTGGCAAGATCTAGATAGGCTGTGTGAACCACCTTACCCTTGTCTACGGCTTTGGTGACTGCTTCGAAAAAGTCTATCAGGTTTAGGAGACATGATCTGCCTTTTACAAACCCAAAATGGTTGTGGTCCAGAGTTTGGAGATTACCAATGTCTTTGTTTATAAGTTCCATGATGATACGTTCCATGGCCTTGCAGACTAGGCTCATCAGGCTAATGGGGTGCTAGTTTCTGGGGTCCGTGGTGGCTCCCCCCCTGTGTAGTGGGATAACTGTCACTGTGCGCCATTCAGAAGGCACATAGCCTGAGGTGAGGCTATGATTGAACATGGTACTTAGGTGTGGTGCCAGTTCGTTCTGTAGTTCGTGTGGAATGCAGCCTGGGATGTTATCTGGTCTCATGGATGCTGTGTTCCTGACTTTGGAGAGTGTTTTTTACCTGTGCAGCCATGATGACAGCAACTTTGCATTCTTCCAGTACAGAGATGGGATCTTTCATGGGTGAGAGGGAGGTAAAGTTAGCACTGATCCTATCTGCCAGGATGTTGGCAATATCAGTTGCGTCTGTATATTTAGTGCCATTGTGCTGTAACTCAGAGCAGATCTGAGTGTTGCCATTGTGATTCTTGACATAACTATAGAATGCTTTGTGGTTGTCTTTAGAATCAGTGGCGATTTTGTTTTCGTAACTAGCTTTGGAGGATTTTATCAGGGATCGCAGCTTCTTACTGAGGCTGACCAGGGAGTTCCTCCACTCATGGGTTTTACCCTCTTTTGCAACAGTTTCTTCCTTCTGTTGTGCAGTTTGTTTATGGCAGTGGAACACCAGATTGGCTTCCTTTTCTTGGAGGATAGCATCTTGGTTCTATTTGGGATAGCACGATCCATGCACTCATGTAAGTGCTTATAAAGTGCAATTGTGTAGGATTCAGTAGTCGTAACTGTATTGTCCATCTGCATGGATGTCCTGAAGTTCACCACTTCTGTCTTAAGAATCATGAAGTTGTCTTTGGAGATAATTTTTAACATGGTTTCCTTAATGGGGGGTGGGGGCAGAATGTGGATATGTAGGGTAATTAGCTTATGGTCAGATCGGACCAATGAGGCGTTGACTTCAGGTGTGGAACACCAGTCACTCAGGACAAACCAAACCCCGTAACCAACACAAATAACCACAAAGTGAGCTAAATGCTACCCATTGCCATAAGTCTCAGCCTCCAGATGCACAAACTTGAGGCAATTCTCAGTATGGAGAATATTGATATCTGCACAGTAACAGAAACCTAGTTCAAGGCTCCAGAGAGCACACCAGCACTACTAGGATACTACTCATTCCATACCTTCCAGCATCAGAACCTGGATCATAGCACATAGGGTGGGAATGTACCCATATTCATCAAGGATACCTACACCTCTCTCTACATGCTCTCTACAGGATATGTACCCATAGAATGTTGCACAGCAATGTTCTTCCCACTCCACAGGGGTGGGGCCATAAAAGACCCTTGGCATTCACGCTCTATGAACCTGATGAGTCTGATCTGCAAGGCAATGGAGCCAATCATAATGGAAGTCAACAATAAAGACATTGGGAACCTTTACACAGTTGAGCACACCCAGTTTGGCTTTGTCAAATGCAGATCACGCCTCCTGAACTGGGTAGATTTCTTTGAGACAGTTACCCAGGCTACAGATCATTGAAATGAGCTCCACACAGCCTACCTATACCTCGCTAAGGCCTTTGACACCATTCCCCAGTCCAGTATCATAGATGAACTCACCAACCTGGGCATGAATCCATAAATCACAAGATGGATTTCAAACTGGCTCACAGATAGTTCCCACAAATTAAGAGTTGCTGGCTACATGTCAGACACTACACCGATAACAACTGGTGTCCCCCAGGGTTCAGTCCTGGGGTCCCTCCTGTTTGGTATAAACTTCTCAAAAGTACATGCCAACACAGGAGTGTTGTGGTGTACTAAGTTTGCTGGGAACTGTAAAGTGTTTGCCATAATAGATTCCCCGGATGACACAAATATTCTCCAGAAGAGACTCTATGAGACAGATGTGTGGTGTCAGAATCATGGCCTCAAGCTCAATGTGGAAGAATGCATAGTAATCCCCTTTGGTGAAAACAAAGTACCCACAAACTACCACATAGGTGTTACCCCTTAAAACTGACAAGGTAATAAGGGATCTGGGGACACAAGTAGATAGTCATCTTTCCTTTGACAACCATGTTGCCAAAGTGATTGGGAAATCCTATGTGGCCCACCTAATTAACAAAGGTTTGCATCAGGATCAAAAGAGGTAGTGGTGGCTCTCTACTCTTAAGTCATCAGGCCCATCATTGAGTACAATGCACCATTTTGGATGTACTCAACTAAGTATATCCAGCAGCTGTAGAGACCACAGAGGTACCTCACCAAGAGGATTACTGGCCTCAAACAGTTGTGCTATGCAACACAACTGGTAAAACTAAATCTGTTCTCTGTTGTGTACCACCTACTCAGAGGCACACTCTGCCTAACATACACAGCCATGTCCAACACATAACTGTTGAACATGTCCCATCTACGGATAAAAAAATTGAGTCACACTACACACTCCAGGGATATGAATCTCATCACAACAATGAATACAACATGCTGGTGGGATAGAGTACCATCCCAGACACTAGCCTTACTGTGGAACAGAGTCCCAATGTACATCAGACAGAGCCCCTTGCTGACACTCTTCAATAGGAACCTTGATGAGTGGATGGGAAACAGACAATTCACGCCAGGCATCACATCAGCAGCCCCACTAGAAAGGAGCTTAGGGTACTAACTATTAGAACTAGGGCTTGGGAGACTACCCAATGGGGTGGTGAAAGATGCACAACTTGCCTAGGTTAATATATGCCTTCGTGAAGATAGTCTACTACATACCTATGAACCTATGTGACAGGTACATGTCTACAGATAGTAGATGTGTACTTCATTGTACAGTCATGTTGTATAGCAGGCACATGGACCACATACACTGTAAAGCTTACAGATACTGATGGCTGTTATGTACAGTGGGTGAGATGTGCACCTCATGTCTTTTGTGCCATTGGGATGTGTGCTGGGTGGGACAGTCCTGGATGGCTCCTTGTCATGGTCACCCTCTTACACACATCTCTGCCCATCCATATTTGGCTTATTATACTGTGTTCCCCCTACATATATATATATAGGTACATAGGTAGGTAATAGGCTATCTGCCTGAAGGCATATATTAGTATGGCCAGAGTGTGCAGCTATCACCACACATGGGGTTAGTTCCCTAGGCCTCTGTGTAGTAGAGCTGATGCAGTGATCCATGGTGTGACAGTTCAGTTTCACATACACTCATCAAGGCTCCTCTGGAAGAGTGTCAGTTAGGGTCTCAGATTAATGTAGGTTGGGAGCCTGTTCCAAAGCAAAGGAAGTCTATGAGTTAGTAATGTATCCCTCCAACATGTTCTATTTATTGTTGTGATGATGATATCCCTAGAGCATGTGGCACAGTGAGCTTGGGTTTACTTCAGATAGCGCATGTACATCAGTTCTGCATTGGACATGGAACTGTCTGCTGGGCAGAGATCGCCTTAGTAGACAGTATGCAACAGAGTACAGATTGAGTTAAATTCAGTCTTGTTGCATGGGGCAACTGTTTCAGGCCAGTAATCCTCTTGTTGAAGTACTTCAGTGGTCTTTCCAGCTGCTGAAGGTGCCTAGTCAGATTCATCACAAGTGTGCCGTGATACTCTCTGATGGGTCTAATGACTGATTAGTAGAGGGAATCTCCTTTGACCTATATGCAAAGACCTTGGCAATTTGTGGGAACACATAGCATGATTTTCTAACCACTTTGTGAATGTGTTTCTGGAAGTACAGATGACTATCCACATGTGTCCATAGATCCCTTATTATTACCTCCATATTTAGGGTGTTGGCACCTATGTGGTATTTGTATGACTTTAGCTCAAGGCCATAATTTTGACACCACATCTGTCTGACTGAGACCCTTTTTAAGGATGTCTCTGTTGTCCCAAACATCGATTATGGCAACCTTTTTGCAGTCATCCACAAACTTTGCTAAACATAGCCCTCGTGTGTTTGACTGTATTTCTGAAAAGTATACACCAGACAGGAGGGGTCCCAGGACTGAGCCATGGGGGATAGCAGTTGTTACCAGCTTGAACAGGAGACCACAATTCTTACCTTGTGGGATCTATCTGTGCCCCAGTTGGCAATCCATTAGATGACATATGTGTTTATGCACAGGTTGTTGATTTTGTGGATATGATGTGAGTGGGATGTTGGAAAAGGGCTTTTCAATGTCTATGCAGGCTGTGTTGAGCTCATTTCATTGATGTATGTCCTGGGTGACTGCCTTGAAAACTGTCTAGCAGGTTTAGGAACCATGATCTGCCCCTGACCAAACCAAAATGGGTAGGGTTGGGTATTTGTAGGCTCCCAATAGCTCTGTTTATGAGTTCCATAATGATGGACACCATGGCCTTGCATATCAGGCTTAATAGACTATAGTTCCCATGGTCTATTGTGCACCAATACTTGTGGAGTGTGCCAAATGTTGCTGTAACCCATTCAACAGTTTTATATCCTGTACAGAGGGTGAGTCTCAACAGACTGTTCAGGTGCAGGGTCTGTTTGTTTTGAAGTTCACATACGACATAGCTAGGGAAACCATGTCATCCCATAGACACTGTGTTTTTAGGTTTGGATAGAGCTGTTTAACCATTGTATATGTGATTTCTGGGTTTTCACAATCTCCAGGTATGGTAATGGGCCCTTTTGTCAGTGAGAGGGGGGTAAATATGTATGAACCTGTCTGACAAGATGTTGGCAATGTCAGTCATGTACATGTATTCATTTACACTTTGCACTGACTCAGAACATATATGAGTTTACATTGATATTTATGACATAGCGAAAGAAAGCTTCATGGTTCTCTATGGACTCTGACAATATTTTTGCCAGAATATGGCTTGGATAATGTTAGGAGTGCTCATTGTTTCTTGATGATACTGATCGGAGATTTATTGATCTTCTTTGGATTTTCACTTTTTTTGAACAACTTAAGTACTTGTAGTACATAGTTTGATTATGACAGGGGTCCAATATATTATATGGGTCTGTTTTCATATCACTGTGTGCGCAAGGTAGGATTGGTGAATAGTGACAAGTGTCTGGAGTATGAACTGCAACTGCCAGATATGTGTGGCCCACTGCTGTACTCAGATATGGCCTAAATGTGTGAACATGCCCAGTATGACCTTTCAGTATGTTGTTGACTGACATTTGCTTCGTTTAAGTGTGTGAGCATGCCCAGTATGACCTTTCAGTATGTTGCTGACTGAAATTGTCTAAATTTGTTTTAAGTGTGTGAGCATGCCCACTATGGGCATATATACTATATGTGTGTGAAAAATAAAGTTGGTTTTTACTTCAGGGCTCACCTTTGTGTTGTACATCGACAGGAAGCACGCTGTGCCTGCAGGCCTTCCATGAGTCAATTTGCATAGACTTATCAACATTTCTACATACAGGGGGGACAGCAATTATTTGCACATTTCTACCCGGGGGGGGGCACACCTGATTGTTATTTTGGGTGTACATAGGATGAGGGGTACACCTGACACATTTGCTAGGCCTGCACTGCTATGTCAGGTACTCCATTTCAGTCTGTACTGTTGCCTATCGTACTGGCTTGAGGCATACCACTGTACTACAAACCTTAGCTTCCAATTACACACATATTAGTTTGTGACTTCATAGCCTACCCAACCCACATCACACTGCCTGGCCTGCTGTTATCTGTCTTCATAGGCCTGGGGGGAGGTTACTCATATGCCTCTTCAGAGAGCATGATACAGCATTTGTTTGTGTTTGCGTTTGTCTACAATTGTCCTGCTGGCTGTGACTGTTAGGTATGTGACCCCGCCCCAACTGGTATGTGTGAGTGACTTAAGTTGTGTCTGTGCCAGTGAAATGCTGTCACGGCTTAATGGTCCAGTACTGTGACTATAGTGCACAGTATTCTGAGTTCGAGCCCAGTCACTGCTTTTTATTTTCCTGCTGGGCAGACCTGACTGGTTAAGGAACAGTAAAGCAGGTGTGAGCGTGTTTACCTGACTTTGCTCGACTTTGCCCGACTTTGCCTAACATTGCCCAATGTTGCCTGACATTGCCCAATGTTGCGCTGGTTAACGCGGTGCGCAGCTACGTGCAATTGTATTTAAATATGCTCAATACTGGTAAAATTTGCTTAGCAGTGCTTTATATTGCTTAAAATAGGGACTCATGCCTCAGGTGGTGCTGCAGGGCTGCCTATATCGGATGCACATATTACACTCCCTATACATGTTTGAAAATAGGTAGTGTCAAGTTAGGCATCCCTTTTACTGTATGTGCAAGTCAGAGAGAGATGTCATTTCCAGGGTTCCTACTGAGTCAGTGTATGTGATATGCGTTGCCTCTTTGCCAAGGCCAGGGCATACTGGGCACGCCTTCTTCTGCCTACTGAGGCAGGCTCAGTTTGTTCCTCCTCCGAGTCATGCTGTGCCTGTGCAGGCCTTGGCAATGGTGGGGAGCTGTTTGGCCCTGCCCCATGTTGTTCCTGCTGCAGCTGTTTCCACAGGATCATATTGTGTAGCATGGCATATACCATGACAATTTGGGTACATGTAGTTGGTGAGTACTGCAAGGCTCCACCAGATGTGTCCAGGCACCAGAATCATGACTTGAGCATCCCAAACACACGCTCAATTATGTTTCTTGTTTGTGCGTGTGCCTCATTATGGAGTTCTTGTTCGGGTGTGTGTGCATTTCTGATGGGTGTCATCAGCCATGGCTCCAGTGTGTATCCAGCATCCCCCACTAGGTGACCATCAGGGATGTCCCTATTGGCAAATCTCTGGTACAGCTGCGCCAGATGCCAGATGTGGGAATCGTGATAGCTTCCAGGGCAGCCAGCACACACATTCATTATTATGCCCTGGGCATCACACACGACCTGGCAGGTGATGGAGGGGAAGCCCTTGCGGTTGATGTAGACCCGGCTCACCAGGTGGTGCTTTGATGTGTATGTGCGTGCAGTCCATTGCACCCACTACCTCAGGGTATTCTGCTATTTGATGGAAAAGACGCATATTGCTGGCCAATGCCTGACGGGAATTCGGGAAATATACGTGCTCACCGACATGTGCTGACATGGCATCCAGGAACTGGTGCAGTACCCTGGATGCTGATGCCTGTGAAATCCCCATCATATCACCAGTTGGTCTCTGGAAGGTACCTGTAGCTAGTATTCGGCCAACACATACCTTGGTATCCACTGGGATGGGTTCCCCTCTGTTGGTTCTGTGTATGAGGCGTGGCCGGCACAGCTCAACAATTTGCTGTAGGAGGCCTCTGTCCACCCTATAGCACTCCACTATCTCCAGCTCATGTAGCCCCTGGTAGGTTACCCTGGGTCTGTATACTCTTCTCCATCTCCTCACTGTGGGTTGCTCAGCAGCATTCACAACATCACCACCCTCAGCACCTTGCACATGTTGGTTTATGATAGCAAGAGCAGCCCCTAACATTTTGTCTGACTTTAAAGTTTTTAAGCTTTCCCTCTTTGTACACTGCAGTGTTGCAGAGTTCTTGGGAAAAAACAGGGAAGAATGCGGTTTGCAGAGTTTAAAGTACTGGGCTGGGCTGGGCTAATCTGCTGCCTGTGTAATTGGCTGATTCTGATATATTTCACCTGGCAGCCCTGCTAGTTCTCCTTGGTTAACGTCCTACTACTTCTTTTCCTTCCTTTTCCCTTTCTGTTTCCGCCCAGGGCAGCACCGCGCAAACGAGCGCACATGTGCACATGCACGCACACGCTGTGTGCACATTTGCAAGAAATTTCAGATATTTTCAAGGTGTGCACCTTTGGTTTCTGGTTTTCAAAAAGGACAACTGTAGACACGCCTCTTGCAATCCTGAGCAACTCAGGGCAAACACAAGACACTGTGCTCCAATAAGCTTACAGCCTTTCTGACACACCCCCTCATGATGTTACCTATATTCTACTCTACTACTCACCTACTCCTACACTTACACTCTTGGCATATGGCTCACATGCTGGGGAAAATTGGGATTCACTATCCTTATCCTCATTTGCATAGGATTGCCTACTAATACATGGTTACATCTCTCACACTGTGCTTCTCCCCTTTAGCAACCAGTACTCAGTGGTCATGTTGTCTTCAGCCTGCCATTCACCTGCATGGCAGGATAAGCTTTTTAGTGAAAATGGCTATTTTTGGCTATTTTTTAATTATTTTCTTGTTTTTTAAATGCCGCACATTTGCGCGTACTGCGTTATGCTTAAACATCGGAGATCAGGGAAAAAAGTTAGATTTTAATAATTTTAAACATTTATAAATGCCAATGGCCTTATATTTGGCCATTGTCATGCTTCCTCAACTGTATGCATCCTTTATTTGGAGCTGTCATAGCTCTGTTTAGCTATTTGCAGAACGATGCTCCGTTACCAACGGAGCACGTTTCTGCAGATAACACTAATCTTCCACGAACAGGTTAGTGTTTCCTGGATTGCAAATTTACGTCATTTGAATAGCTTTCAGCAGCAAATGAGGTAATTTGCATACCATGACGCTGTCCGTGCAAGAGTAGCTTTAGCAGCTCTCGTGCACGCCCCTGCTGGCTGTCCCTGGATTGCACAGCAGACATATTGCCTCCGTGAGCTCCTACACTCTTCTTGCACTCCGTGCACACTTTCATAAATCTGGCCCTATATCTCTAAATGTGAACAAGTACCTTTTCATTCCTTATACCTCCCTACTCTCCCTTCTTCACTTACTTTCTTACTGCTATCAAATTCTCGTCCCTGACTTTCTCTCTAAATATACCTTAAGCCTGTTTTACTTCTATTCATATTGCAATTCATATTTCTGTTATACTAACTTACATTTAATTTATCTACAAACTGTCTAAAATTTCTCTAAATTAATAATTGTTATACACTTTGTATAGATTCTTAACCAATGTTTTTATTTTATGTCTAATTTGTTATAATTATTTAAATGTAGATATTTTTGTTTTATTTTTGAAGATTGTAAAATTATTGTTCTTAAAATGTTTTGTAATAATTTGGAGCTTTTCTCCCTGTGTGTCTGCTGAAAAATGGGCTTTTACTCAGTCTGACTTTCCTGGTAATCGAATGTTCATAAATAAATAAGTTATACTTATGAAGCACATTATCAACTTTATGTAAAAGATATATTGGCTTATTGCATGTAAAACTGCATAGTATAAAAGCTGTCAAACTTCTTTGTATAATTATTAAGCGTTTAGGGTGCCAATAAGAAGAATGTGAATTCAAATCCCTTTTCCTAAGGAAATAGGCAATTTTCTTCTTTCTTATATGACCTTTTTTAGCACATCACATAACACAATTTTGTTTTTTACTGGGTTTGAATTTGAAAGTTTAACCTCTGTCTCAACATATGTAAACCCTGAAAGCAAATGTAATGTTAAAGTCCCTTCAGTTGTAAAATCAAGGACTGTTCCAAATTATTACTGTATGTGCATAATGCATGGAGTTTTCACATGCAATTGATAAAGTGACTATATCCTGAACTTGTTTTATTTTCCTGTAATCCTCACACATGTCTATTCTTCATCAAATACCTTTGCTTTACAAAGAATTCAACTAGTACAAGGAAAGTAGAACTAGGGGATTAACTTGTAGTGCTTTGTCAATCACTTATCCTGTAAAATTCACCTTCAATACTAAAGCTGTCACTTTTAGTCAACTCCACACAATAGTTCTACCACTATTATCCTGCACTCACTAAGTCGGCTCGCAAATCCCTTTGCAGGTGAGCTGGGAACACTGCATGCTTAAGTAACTTACTTTAACTACATTTATTTCAGATTTACTCCAAATAGCATACTAGATTCAAGTCAGAAACAGAAACTATAATAACACAGCCACAAATGTACAGATTATTTTAGGCAATACAGAGTAAAACAATAAAAAAGAAAGTGTCCACCTTTGTTAACCAAATTAAATATTTGATTTTAATGCTGGGTATGAAATATTCACAGTAAAATATAACTGCAGATAAACCCATTTTGTAAGCCTTATGAACTCCTCAGGTATGGTGAGTTTTTATCAATGTTCCTAAATTTAAATATCCATTAGGTGCATCTGTACAGCAACATAAATCACAACTAACACAAAAAAGTCATATAACTTCAGATAATAAAGCATGCTGTCACTGTTGATCAATAAGACTAAATAATGAACTTTACAGCATACATCTAAAATAAGTCTACAATCCAGAATCCATCCAAAAGTGAAAACATGTATTATAATACTTACTCTTGAGAATTCCCAAACAAGCTAAAAATAAAGAGTGAATGTAACTAAAATTACTACATAAATACATAATATGCATATGATAATAAATGCAAACTGCATTATCAACTAACCCCAAATCACAATGAAATATGCAATTATTAAAATATAATTTGAAATAGCATTTCCCATCATAACAATACAAAGATTAGATGACTATAAGTCATACTACATCTATATAACTGTATAGCTGTTGTAGAGGTGTGGAAATCTATAGTTTTTAAATCATTATAATAAACTGAAAAGCAATCATACATATTAGTTTCATGTTCACTGCTAATACCCAACGGGAAAAAACATGGGATCATAGGGCTAAAATATGAGGTGCCAAATCAGGAACTAATACTGAACCTTTACACTATAAAGATGAACAATGCTATGTGAAAAATCAATACGCAAATGTATTTAAGTAAAACAGGGCTGCTAGCAGTCCCTTATCTTCACACTGCAGATTCCACCCTTTAAGTGTGGATACCTCAGGAGTAGAATACTGGAAGCTGACTAATGAAATCACTTCCCAGATTGTGACAAAATAGCAAATGTTGAACATTTTAGTGCTCCGTATGCGAAGCACAGTTCCTGAAAAGCAATTGGACTGTGAGGATCAGTTAACAAGGAAATGACTCTACGTTTACAGAGAAGAAATGCAAAAAAAAAAAAAAAAAAAACTTAAAACACTGTACTGCCAAAATGGTACAGCTGACAGATATACAATATGGGTGCTTTAGCTCCCCTAGCCCGCCCCCCCCTGTAAATCCGCCACTGGGTAGTGTGTTTGAGTGTCTTCTGCAGTGGTACTGTTAGAGATAGGGTAGAGGCTCATAGGTGTATACTAATGACCATTGGGTACTTTATAAGCCTAGTCATGCACCCAAATTTATCCTACGAGTTATTGTGCCTTAGAGGTTATTTTAAGGGGTGTACGTTAGTTAGGGCATGATTTAATGGCTGCTTCTTTCCATCAGAGACATAGGTGTCAGATCAGGGGTGAAGTTCTAATTTCTCATCCACTGGTCCGGGTTGCACTTGAATAGGGTTAGGGAAGGGCTCTGTTTAACGTGGATGGGAAGCCTACTCTAGAGAATGGGGATTCTCTGAAGTACATACCTGTCCCTCCAACATGTCTTATTTAAGTTGCAAGCAAAGTTTAAATCCTTAGATCTAGTAGTTCTGGTACTATTTATTTTGCAGATATCCAAAAGGTCCATGACAGCAGGTTCTAAGGATGCCTTGTATGCCAGGAATAAACTGCCTCTCAGCATAGGAGATTGTGTTTACACCCTGTATTCTTTTTGTGAGGAACCTCTGTGGATGTTTCACTTGTTGCATATGCCTGGTCAGGTAGGCACTGAAGGTGGCATTATACTCAATGATGTGTCTGAAGAGGGCTGAGTACAGTGGCATGATGACTTCCCTAGATCTAGATACCATGCTGCCCTTACTTATAATTTTAGTGACATAGAATGATTTTCTTACTACCTCAGACACATTTTGGTTGAAAGCCAGGTTACTATCTACACGAGTCTCAAATTCCTGACGACTGTGTCTACTTGTAGGAGTATTTTATCAATGAGGTAGCTTTCCTGGCTGGCCAACTTCTCAAATAGCTTAAAACTGTTGGCACCGAGTTTTAAGTCGTTGCTTTGGCATTAGTCATTTATCTGTGTTAGACCTCCATATAAGATGTTAGTATCTTGGGCAGTTTCTATAATTGCTCTTTGCTTGCAGTCATCTGAAAACTTTGTAAACCAGAGTCCCTTGACATCAGCCTTGGCTTCTGAAAAATCGATGCCAAAGATGAGTGGACCCAGCATGTTGCCCTGGGGCACTCTACTGGTAACCAACCTCTTTGTGGAGGTGGTCTCTTCAATCCTAACTTCTTAGGTCCTGTCTTTGAGCCAGCTGGCTATCCAGCAGGATACACAGGGATATATGCCTATTTCATTGCATTTGTTCACAATGGCTGAGTAATATAGTGTATCAAATGCCTTAGTTAGGTCAAGGTAGGCAGTATGCACTGTCCTGCCCTCATCCATTGCCTTGGTGACCCTCTCAAAGAAGTCCTCCAGGTTGGTAGGCATAACCTGCCTTTAACAAAAAACAACCTATACTGAGTTCAGTGTTAGGAGGTCTCCTATGTCATTGCTAATCATTCCCATAACAACTCTTTGCATGGCTTTGCATATGAGACTAGTCAGACTAATGGGTGCGTAGTTCCTGGGATCTGTTGAAGGCCCACCCTTGTGCAGAAGGATGACTGCTGCAGTCTTCAATTCACATGGACAAAGCCTATGTAGAGGGTATGCTTGAATAATGATGCCATGGCCCTGACAGGTCATATTTCTGGCTAATTAGGAGCCACCCTGAGATATTATTGTGATCCATTGTATTCCTGGCCTCAGACAGTGCATCTAAGACCTGCTCCCTGATAGATGAAGGGGTTATGTTAGATGGCATTTCATGGGGGTGGCTGGGGGTGAGGGGGGTGTAAAGCTGGAGCTGGATTTGTCAGCCAGATGATTTTCTTTATCTCCTGGTTCCCTGAAAGTGGTTTCATTTACCAACAGTTTGTCATACTGTTGTGTGCTGCCTTTGAGGTTTCATACTTAGCTAATGAAGGCCTTCTGGTTGTCCTTGGCCTTGGATGCTATCTTTACCTGAAATTATGCTTTGTTGGACTTAATTAGTCCTCCTAGTTGTCAATTCAGTTCGATGAGAGAGTTTTTATCTTTTTTGGTGTCAGACATCCTAACTTTAGCTATGACTTTTTTCTTTTGTTGTACTATCTGTTTAATTTTTAATTCTACCAGGGAGGTTTGTTTTTTTTTACTTAGCTTTGGGCTTATTTCTGGTAAGCACAGCAGCCTTTATGCAATCACTGACATGTCAGTACATACCTTCTGTAAATAATCCCACACAGGCTGCTATGTTATATGGATTGGGAGAGGCTTGGAATTTTGACAGGTTATAATTTATTAAAAGATAGTTTACCTTGGAGTAGCTTCTGTTACAGTGTTTGCTGTGATTACAGAATTGATTCTTATTTTGAATGAGACTGCTTTGTGGTCTGACCTCACCAGACAGGACATGACACTGGGGATTTGTGAGTAACAAGTCCAACATGCTTGTACCTCTAGTAAGCGTATACACTAAATGGTCCAGGGTATTTGCGTTTACAAAGTCTAGAAATTTCTGTGCCTGCCAATTTGGAGTCATGTAAGATTCCCAGTTTACAGAGGAATAATTAAAGTCCCCTATCAGTATGGAATTTGGTTGAATGGAGATTGTTTCTAATAGGTCTAAGTATGAGCTATTGGTTTCATAGGACATACTGGGTGACCTATAACTTGGTAGGATATGGTACTGGACCTTGTGTATGGTAAACTGGATATGGAGGAACACCAGTGTGTCATCCTAACTTAACCAACCTAGAGGTATGTTTGTTACTGATGTAGAAAGAGACACCTCCACTTTTAGTCTTTTTCTGTGCAGTTGCTGGTCTAAATGTGTGGAAAACACTGAAGCCTTGCACTGCCAGGGTATGCACTATCTGCTGATTTAAACTATATCTCAGTAACTGTATAGACATCCTCATTCCCCAAGGTGAGGACAGCTTGGATGGAGGGGAGTGGAGCTTGTTTAGACTTCTGGCAATGAGTGAGCAGTACCACCTTTAGGTTTCCTTGGGTAGATTTTGATGGGTCTATATAAGATCATCGAAACGGTAGAATTTTGAATGATCTAATATCGAACCCAATATCACGAATGCTGAAAACAGCGAAGCTGCACAAAACCGAATTCGGTTGGCCATTGTTGTGGCTTTGCTGTTTTCAGCGATGCAGTGGAAAGTTACGGGTTGGGTTAAGGTAAGTGTGTGATTGTGCGGACGTTCGGGTTAGGGCACGTGTTGGGTGAGTTAGGGTTAAGGCATGGGTCAGGTAAGTGTGCGATAGTGAGAATTTGTGGTTAGGGGCGGGTTAAGTGAATTAGGGCTAGACAGTGAGTGAGGTGAGTGTGCGATAGTGATGAAACTTAGGGTTAAGGTCTGGGTTAAGGTAAGTGGATAGATAGTAGTGTATGTGCAGTGTAGTGTAGGGTTAAATGTAACTTTTAAATGTATGTGTGTGGATTGCTGCTTTTTAGTGTGCTTGTGGTGTATGTGTGTGTGTGTGTGTGTGTGTGTGTGTGTGTGTGTGTGTGATGTTTTGATATTGTTAGGGTTCAGGTTTTGCAGTTCAACGTTATGGCATTCGATAATGAGCCATTTCGATGATCTGATATAGACCCGATTTTGATATGTTGGAAAGTTTGTCAACTTGGCACTTCCTAAAAAAGGCTCTATGGGGAGGACAACGTTTTAGCCAGTATTAGAAAGCCTGGTGGAGACATGTGCAGACCACCTTTGGCAAAGCAACGTGGTTTGTTAATCATGTCCTCGCATTCTTGCAAATACTATATCGCCTAGAATGACACCAAAAACTAAACCAGTTACTAAAGTCAGTCATATTCTCTTCATATTGCGGCATCATCCTTGATGAAGGTAGAATGCTGCTTAATGCTAGATACATACCAGCTTGGTACACACAGTTCAACAGCACCAAAATGTCTCTCTTCATATAGTCTATGGAGGTACATCTTAGGTCATTTACACCTACATGGACTATGACTGAATCATACTGGTAGTTGTGGTGCAATGACTTGAGTGCATGCGTAACTTGGTGGATTCTGGCCCCTGATAGGCAACTGACCATTATATTCTCTCTGCTGGTGATTAGGACATCAATATGTCACACATAAGGGCGCCCGCAGGCAGGTGCAAGGGGGTGCACTTGCACCCCCCTGGAACCGGCTGGCCGAGAAATTCATTTAAATAAAAAAGTTTTTTTTTAAAGGGCGTTCCTCTTTAAGAATGCCCTTTGCATCACGTCCAGTCGCACAGACGCAACAGGTGTTTGCGACCTGTTTTCGTCTTCTGTGTCTGTGCGTGACTGATGGTTTACGTCCTTTTCTTTCACGCCTACTGGAGATTTGAATTCAAGAGGACGTTCGAACTGCGCCGATGAATGTAGAAGTGAAAGGTAGGTGTGTTATGCCACATGATATTACAGACAGAAGCATTAGAAATTTGGCAATGCATTTTTTTTTTTTTTTTTCTTTTGTTATTGCTAGCAACAATATCAACAAACTACTGGAAGGCAGATTCAAGGACATTAAGTATGTCTAACCCAACAACAAAGCTAAGACCTAGTAATTGGAGTCAGATTTAGCCAGATTTGATAGCATATATTTTGCAACAACTTTTGAAAAACCATAAAATAAACAACAATCCCAAAGCATATGCAACCAGTTCCCCACAACACCCCAGGTAAATCTACAACCTGGTGAGTGGTGAAGAAAAAGTTGTGATATACCTTCCTAAGTCTAGATATCATTTTTAAAACTGTTAGGTCTTGCCAAATACATTTTTTTTCTTTTGAGTTAATAATCCCATAGTTCAATTTATTTCATGTTTAACAGCTTGCATCCAATCTGCCATGAAACCCGGGTACCATATCAATTAAATGCTCATTTGCTTTAGGGAAAAGATGCACCCTATAATACTAATCCTGTATATAGGAAGTAGTAGCATGCCTAATTCTAGCAAAGCTATCAAGATCGGCTTTCTTAAAATAAGCAATATTGTAAGTTCAGTGTATGCCACAGGGCATCCATTTTAATTCAGAGTTTAATATTTCTTGGTAGACAACATTTATTACCGTCCCATTATGCAGGCTTCTTTTTATATCCATTCTACTGTGTTTCTTTTTCCCTAGATCAGCAATTCAATGAAGAATCTTCCAATTTTGTTTAGCTAATATAACAAAGCATTCACTGAAATGAAAGTATAATAAAGCAGTTACTATCAACATAAATTGCAGAAAGCTGCCAGTGCTATGATGATGGAAAAATGAGTCTTTCTTGTTATTCCACTGGTCATGTGGACACTTTATTTTAATGCTTTTTTTCTATAATAACAATTGGTTAAAATAATTTTGTGAGGAATTACATAGCCATTAGGATTAAAGTTTCAAAGTGAAAGCTAGATGTCTTACTGCATTGCTTTGAAATTAAGTTGATGTGACTTCAATTTTACAACTTAAAAGGCACAAAAGAAGTACAGAGAACAAACTATTATAACAAGGAGTTGCAGTAATAACAGCTGTGTCACACTTACAGCCTGTGATTCACAACTAACCTTCATTTTAATGAATCTCTTGTGGGCAAGCAATAGCTCTCAACTGTTATCTCCAGCATGAGGGAACTACCAACTAACTAGGGAACTAGAGTAACCATTGACAAAGAGGCTCTATACCATTGAGACCTTTTAAACACTATTTGCATTCATTTTCTGAAGAATAAGAAATGTATAATTGTACCTTAAGTAATGTAGATGCATTTAATTTTGAAGTGTATTCTTGTCACCCTCATGGTTATTCTAAGTTTTGAACATATTTATAGATGTGGAGTATTTACCTTTTTCAGTCAGCCTATTCCATAATATTGGAATCATTTGTGTAATATATTGACCCATTTTACTGCTTTATCATGACCAAGTATAAAACACAGCCCTCTGTCTCTTCTACCAGCATATTGTGGGTTTAATAAGAACCCTAATTCTTAATGTCAGCTTTAAAAGTTAAAGTTTTTCTCCTTTAGCATCTGTAAAAAACAATTTGCAATTTAAGATATTGCAATCTGCCAGTGAAAGTCAGTCTTCTAATAACTGTAACCATTTTGTATAATGGCTTTGTACCCATCACAAAAATTTAGTTTCACCCATAGTGAGGGGTCATTAACACAATTTGAATTTTGCACTTGGTCTAATTACTGTTATGTTTCACACTTTAAAAATAACATAGTTTCTAAAACTGATAGTACTATACATTTTACACAGTTGTAAGAAACCTCCAGCACAATGGAAAAGGCCCAAAGAACACAGGAATTATTGCTGGACCATTAGAGCTGTCTATGCAAGTATGAAGTTAAGAACCAAAGTATGCGACAGTCGGATTTGTCACCGGGTGTTGAGCAGCGTGACCCATAAGGAAAGGATGCAAATCAGTAAGCACAATGAAACTCTACACCAACTAGAAATGTGTGGAAGTCTGTCTAAATTTCTGCAGCTTCCCACAGCACAATAACCAATGTAGTACTAGAATCCAGGTTGAACAGAGCTTTGGTTCTTTCTGTCCTATTCACCCACCCCTTGAACTTGAATGACGATGAGGAGGAACTTAACTGCTTCTGTGAGCACACAGTGTTTTGCACAATCATGCACTCTTTCCGTGACATTCACATCTACAGTCGGGGGTTCAAAACTTGGCCATACTCTCAATTGTATAGGTTATTGCAGAATGTCCAGATTTGTCATCAATTTTTGGTGAAAGCCTGTTTAAAAAAAAAAAGCTCCACAAACAAAAAACATTGCAGAAATGCAATAACTGAAACATCTAACAATATCAAAATTGCACTCCAAAATAATGTCTATAAAAAATGGCAAACAGAATACAATAAGTAGTTTGAAGAGGAACCCCCCCCCCTGCACCCTGATGTAAATCTGTTATGTATACTAACTCAGTTTGCATAAAATTGGACAAAGGGGAAAATATGCTGTCCTGTCACAAAAGGAAATACTGACAGCCCAGATATCTGGAATTTTGTAAATAATTTATGTCATTTGTGAATATTGATATGATTCATACAGAAGTGTGTGTGTTAAGATGTAAAGTACTGGGCAAAAATGTAACACAGCATGCCCTGCCAGCTTAGAATAGAAATGTATATAAACTATTGTAATTGTGTAAATGTATATGTTTTAACAACTGAAACTAGAACATAGTTGTGTCCTAGTTGCCTGTTGCACATTTTTGTTGCATGTTGTGAGAGAACGATACTGTCAGTTTTACTTTTTTTTTTTATGGGGCTGCTATCACGTATAAAGGATAGAGTGGCATCGGCATCCATGTTAACTATTGCCTGCCTGGTAGTGGCCTTACCGAAGGTATAACTGCTGTCTGAATTAATTTTGGCCTGTCAGACATCACCCATTATTTCTGTAGTAGTATGTAGTACTTCTGCTCTGCTCCTGTGTCCACCCCTTGTTACAGAGCTGTACCACAACTGTTAACAATTAGTTCCAGCTGGAGTGTTATGATGTACACCTGAACTTCTTGCGGTCTGCTGAAATACAAGCCTGCACCAGATTGAGTTGTGCTACTGTTTTCTATCTGTGCATATTTCAAATGTTTACATGTAGTTATTAGTATTTTTATTTAAAGTATGTATGCACCCTAAGTTCAAACGTTTTCAGACACTGTGGGATTGGGAGTTTCTATAACTTCAATTGTGCTACGTATAAATAATTCGGTTTGAAATTTGGAACACTTTTTATTGGACTTTGTCCTGATGTGACAAGACATTGGCTGCTGGTTAACTTTTATAATTTGTTACTCTTTCTGAATAAATATATTTAGTTTAGAGATGGGTTAGTATTTGTAATAGTAAACTTTCAAAATATGAAATGTGGTGATGTTAGGTCTGTTTATTTTATTAAACGTAGGGTTTTGTTTACTTAGTAGTTGTTGCCTGACCCTGTTGAAGGTGAAGCTCCAGTAGGTGCATTGTAAAACCCATCTTGGCCAAATAAAGGTATTGATTGCTTCACCTCTGTGTTCCAGCTTCTGCCCATATGCAGTTGGTTAAATAGGAAATGGCAAATAGAATATTTTGTAGTACTTATCAGGAGAATTATGTTGTGCTCTTTGCATTGTTGTCACATCTTCAAGGAGTGCTGATTTTTGCTGGTGATCTACCTTAATTGATAAGGAAGTCCCAAACAAATATTTTTTGGAGAGTGGCTAGCATTACAAATTACAGGACATCAGACCAAAGAGGGGGAGTTGTTGTTGTTATTAACTGCTTTTAATTACTTCTTACTTTGAGGCAGAAATCTGTTTTCTTAGTAGATTAATAGATATTTTAATGAAGTGTTGTATTGGTCGCATTCAGGATGGATTAACATTGTCTTCTGCAAGTAGTTTTGATATTGCAAAGTAACTCCCAAAGAGACAGTGTTCTTGTCACTACAGGATGTTTACTAAGGTGAGAGTATGCAAAGAACTACATATGTAACGTTATCATGGAGAACATAACATTTACTACAGGTTTAAAAAGACATGGCTTACTAATTTACAGATATGCAAAGAGACATGTACAGTATGTTTAACTGTTATGTTCTGGTGTGTATGCATTTTTATTATATGCTGGAGTCTTTATTGCTGCTTATCGAGAAAAGCTGTTTTCCAGACTCTAAAGGTTAGAAAGAGGTGTTTTATACACTTCAAGGATTGTGACAAGTTATGAGCAGTTTACAAATCATAAAGCATTATCTTCTTCCCCTGTCATACTGTATTTTTATTTAATTGTTTTATCAGTTAACATTAAGTAATGTGCATTCAGTTACAGAATAGTATAATAAATTCACAGAGAGCCATTGTTTGGTTTCTGTTACATAATGTACTTTTCTTTTTTTTGAATCCACATAAAAGTCAGATTTTTTTTTTTATTTTACATTTGTTTACCGGGGAGGTCCAACTGGACAAAGCTGTCCATTTTCAGCAGAGGCCCAGGGAGAAAAGCTCCAGAACAATTGCTAACATACTATACATAAGATATTTACGTGAGCATTGTGGTTTACACAGTTATAAAATATAGCAGATATATGATTGCATAAGATATTTACATAAGCATAATGGTTTAGACATACAATTAAAAGTATAGTAGATAGTAACATATGATTGTTCTTACAGTATGTTTAGTAGAGATAATGTTGAAGATGTACTAAAGATAAGACAAGAAAGGAAAAACTAAAAAAACACTATCCAGATTGTCAAAGCAGGAGAATATAAACAAGTTCATGTGAGGTTCATTGACATTTTAAGGGAAACTGTGAATACTGTGCATAAAACATATATTCCTATCCATAATTCATAACTCAGTCTCAACCTCTTAGAGCAAAAAATCTGGACAAAGTCTAAAATGATGGGGGAACAAATAGGGACAGATTTTATATATTGCTCTTACAAACTTAGAAAGTTGATAGAGTAATAGGTTTTGCATTAGCATGAAATTTCTGAAGGATGTGGACTCTTCAACTCAAATGTTTATCATTATTTAATGACTTCAATCCTCAGCTATTTGCCAGAAAAGTACAGATTTTAGGAAGAACACAAAAAAATATGAGGCAAAAATCTGGACATTCTGCGAAAATCTGTTCAGTTGAGAGGTATAATGGTGCTTACTGCAGTATTAAGTTTTCTTTGCATAAATATGTGCAAAAGCAAAAATCAGCTAGTGTTATGTATTTATTTTTTGTTGTTGTCCATGTTAGCATGATGCACTGTTAATCATTAGTGTAGCTGAAACACATCAGAAAATGTTTTTTTTTTTTTAATCCCATACCTGACACTTGTTTTTGTTTGTTTTTGTTCAGTAACGTCATTGATAGAAGATCTGCAAGATATTGACTACAAAGGTAGTAGTAGCCCATTGGATTCTTTAGGTTGTCTTATAACTTCAAAGTCAATGCATCAGACAAGAAGCGATTATTCAGATATAGTAGCAATATGATATAGTTCATTACTGATGGTAATTTGTTTTCAGAATTCTTCACGTTGTAGGTTTTGCATCATTTTAAGATGCTGATAAAATAAGCTGAACTGAGCAGTGTTAATGGTGGAAAAGCAAGATGTCAGTGAAGAAACTAATGAGTCAAGATAGGGAATATAAATACTTGTTCTGTAATAACTCTCAAAATCCACGCCTACTGTGTTTGCTCGGTGTGTCAACTGCAAATCCTTGGCAACATTAACTCAATACTAAATTTATCTGCTAGTGATCTTGCCTTACTGAGAATGTCATTCCTAAAGTGTTCTTCAGCATGGTTGCAGTGCTCCTTGAATATTTCAATGAGTCTGTTGATGTGTTGTTGAGCCTCTACTATATCAAGTTGAACAGACTGAAACATCTGGGCAACAGGCTCAAGAACTGATGAGTAATTTGCAATAATGAAGAGAAAAATAAGAAACGTACACGAAGAGCAAGCGCTGAGTAACATATGTGCATTTTGTCTGGTTTCACCAGCAGTGCTCTTCTGAAGATCAGCCAGTCAAATATTTTCTCAAAGTTCTGACTAAACACACGAATGGATTTATATTTCTCAGTCCATCATGTCTCACACAGAAGAGGTATATTTGGTGCCATTGCTTGTCGTTTTGGACTGTCATGGACAAAATTAATAATCTTTTTGATAACACCAACAGCACTACGTATTTCAGGCACATCATTCAGATCATTGACTACAAGGTTTAGTCTGTGAGATGCGCAGTGGATAAAGGCTGTTTTTGGATACTTTTCACGAAACTTTGCCTGACCACCATTCTGGATGCTTGCCATTATGGAGCAGCTGTCATAGCCTGTCTGAGTAATTTTTCCAGGTCTAGATCACACTTTATCCATTCACTGACAATGACATTTGATACAGACTGTGCATCTCTCACAACAATGGGAACAAAAACCGCAAACTCTTCTCGAATACAATCATCATCAACAAAACAAAAGCCCAATGACAACTGCTCAATGTCTGAGATATCTGCAGTTTCATCTGCCAATACACTAAATCCATCTGCCCTGTTTGCTGCACAAACAATCTCCTTTTGAAGTACGTGTTCGTATTCTGCCAACAGCTCATTTTGCACCCTATGGGATGTGTACCAAGCATTTCCTGCAGCTGTTTCACTGTGCTGTTTCAGTATTGTGTCACCAGCTTCAATATGAAAATCTAACAAGTAACACAAATTTCCACCAGAGCCTTCTTTTCCACAGAGAGGAATGTCATGGGTTGCACAGTAAATAATGGTAGATACAATTGGTTCCAATTTATTTTGGTTCTTTGCAATTTGTTTTGCTACTGCTGCATCTAGCTGTGGAATAACAGCTGTTTCTGGCTTCTGTCGTGTTCGTGTTTAAGAAAAATTGGAAGCATCTTCAGTAGAACCTTTGTGCCATGATGACTGCATGTGATTTCTTGCAAGACTCATTGAAGGCATTATATTTTGTGCACACACTAGTGATGAAGCTGCCTTGCAACCCACGGTGAAGTGACTGAGGAAATAATACACAAGTTAAGCTGAGTGGGCCTTTCAAGAGAGGAGAAAATGCAAGCCATGGTGAGTACTGAGACAACCAACTATATCTGAATATAGTTGTTAATAAATAATGACATGCATTTCAGTTTCGGACTTCATATTATTCAGAAAATTTAAGTAGGCGGGGCAGCAGAGGGGTTGGGGCTGTGTGGGCGGGGTTTGGGTTTGCACCGCCCTGCAAAAAATCCTGCGGGCTCCCTTGGTCACACAATGGAGTCTCCTATGACTACAGTCCTGGATAGTGTATTGGCTTGTCTTATGGGCATGGCAGTCAAGGCTCCACTGGGTGTGGCTGCATATGCAGTGTCAGGTGTTGTTTCTATTGAGTGTTTTCAGATTTACTGAGGATAATTTTTATAGGTTGAATGTCTGGGAGTTTTCGTGATTTGGGAAGAATGCATTTAAATGCCTCAGAGTAAGTAGGTCTATGTGTGAGGTGCGTACTATATGTGGTGGGTGTAGCATGTGTATTTCTGGCAACCAGATTGTTATTATGAGTGTTTGCATGACAGAGTTTTGCCTCCAAAAATATTGGGTATATACATCTCTTGCATATTGTATTTGTTTCTCTGTGGAGTAAATGATTGTCAGTGAACATCAGACAATTGTTACATTGTCTCAATAAACCCAGATCCACCAAACTCGCTGCGGAGAAATTGGGAAAGTGCATATCCATGATGTCAGGTCCTTCTTTGGGTAAACTGCAAGGGTGCGGTGCACGAGGGGTTAATAGTTGATTGACTAGGGATACTTTTGGGGCTAGAGACTAGTCTACACTATATAATACTAAACTCAAGAGGCAGTTTTCCTCGACACGCAAACTATTTGCTCTGTGCTACACAACTCACAGAGCAGTTGCTTTTCACTCGCTGAGCTACTGGTACAGTTTCAGAGGTGGTTTTATAGGAAAAATTTGGATTCTAGATGTCTGCATGTATACAGGACACTACTAACCACCATGCATGATGGGCAGCAACACAAAAACATAGCAAATTCATACAGGAACTTAAAACACAGGAAACTGGCTTTTGAGCCCTCTGGCCAATAAAATGACTACACTTACAATTTTCTTAAGTGTTTCCCAACTAAGATAAACCAGGCCACCACCTACTGCCAGTAGACAGACTATCCCAGTTCTCTTAATATAACAGCGCAAAAAGATTGCTTGAGAGTATAATGCTACCACAAAATAACTTAAACAACCTGGATAAAGCAATTTCAAGTATTAGAGACCTTTAAAATAACTGAAAGTTCCAAATCAACAAATAAAGCAAAAAATAACATAGTAGCACTCTAAAACAGCTAAACGATGTGCAAAACGATAAAATAAGGTAATGTTTGGGATTAGGATTAGGGGTAAGGGCAGGGTTTAGGTTTGGGTGAGCAGGCATGAATAAGGTGGGGAGGGGGAGCTTCCTGGGTAGAATATTCTTGTGCTACCTCTTACGTACAACTGTACTGCTATAAAGTGTTCACCAAATAGGAAGGATAAGAGTCTGTGACTACTCTTGACTTCAGATTATGCACTTTGGCAATGCCATGCCTTCCACTCTAGCAACGATGAGCTATTGGTGCTTTGCATCACAGGTTGGTCTCACTAAAGACATCTTCACAACACACACTGCAGAGGCCAAACCATATGCACTGCTCCTGTGGTAGTTGAGCCAAAGGAAAATGGGGCAACAGGATGTTATAAACCAGAATCCTAACAATCTAACGACAGGAGCTGCAGTCATTCAGTTTTATGTATGATATTTTATAACAGCACATTTAAATTGTTTGTAAACTAAACCTTTTCATTAAAATATAATTATTTGTTTGCCTTTGTCTCATTGCAATGGTAAAGCAAAAGTTCTCACCATAACTTCAATGTTCCGTAGCACATTCTGGTAACCTGCTGGATGCAAGACTATTCCACTGGGATTCGTGTATACTCCATGGATGTGTAATACACTCAGCCTCCTCTTTTCCTGAGCCCACTCCATTACCTGTTAGAATATATAGAACAAAGAAACACACATGTGAAATATTCTCACTATAAAATATGACAGAAGCAAATCTTAAATAGACATGGCAGCAATGCAAAAATAAAATATCCTGTTTGTGTTTCTTTATTCCATTACCTTGACCAAATAGACCACTGAAATTTGTGAGATTGTGTGAGCAGTATAGAGGTGTAACGACTGCATGAGTTACCAATGTACTTGGCCCTAAAAAAGGAAAACTTGCATTTATATGCAAATAAACATGAGAGAGATGTGCAGAAAGAAAACACTGAACTAGGCATTCTGATACAGGGAAGGTAGGCTTACTAGTCTTATTAAGATACTTGTACACTGTCACATTATAATCTATGAAAGAGAATGGTGTAATACAGTAGAATGATATCTTGTAAAATACAAGTATAAAAATGATACCTCTGATTGCCTTGTCATGAATTAGGTCTGTATGTTTGAGATATATGCATATAAGCTGAAGTTATGAATGTTTATGAAGAAAATGTGCTCTGGGAGAAATAAAGCTTATATGTGTAGTAATGAAAATGAATATGGGAATTAAATGAACAGTAATAGTTCTTATAACTGTATGATTATTTTGTAACATTTAAATTATGCTTGTTAAGAATACAAAAATAGATGCTGTTTCAGGCTGAATAGTTATATATATATTTATCATCATCATCATCTACTCCCTTTGTTCCCATTTTTCTACATAGGTTCAGGGTGTCATGTCACCTGTCGCCATCTCTCTATTCAGTGCCAATCTCCTGCCTTCTTCGACACTCATGCCTGACTATCGCAGGTCTTCTCACACAATCCATCCACCTCTTTGCTGGATGCCCTAGTTTCCTCTTGCCTTCTTCCTGCCAGCCTCAAATCTTCACCAGATTGTCTTCTGCTTTTCTGCACTTGTGCCTGAACCACCGCAATCTGTTCTCTTTGACCTTGGAGCTACTTTGGCTTCTGCTCTTATGGCCTCATTTCTTTATCTGTTCCAAAGTCTACATCATACCATCCATCTCAGGCACTTCATCTCCATCACCTCTAGCTTCCTCAATTGCTCTGCCTTTACTGCCTAAGTTTCTGTATCATACAGTAATACTGGTTGCACCACTGTTTTACACACCTTATTTTTCAGCCTCTTTGCCATTCTTCTGTCATATAATACACCTGACACTCTTTGCCAGTCGGGTGCAGCACCTCTGATTCTAGCTTTGACCTCCTCATTCAGACTTCCCTTCTCCTCAACCACCCCTCCCAGGTACTTGAAGCTGTTAACCTGTTCCACTGTTTTCCCTTCTATCTCAATTCTTAGCGTCTTCTGATTTCCCCCATTTGCTGCCATTACCACTGTCTTATCTGTACTCACTTTATCCCATGTGCCTTCAGTTTTGAATTCCATTCCCAGATCCTTTGTTGAAGTTCTTGCTCCGTGTCTGCCTTTAATGCCACATCATCTGCATACAGCAACTTTATTAACCTGTCCCCTCTGACCTGTTTGCTAACGTAGTCCATCACCATTATGAACAGCAGTGGGCTCAGAGCTGGACCCTGACATATACCTACTCACACTGGGAACTCCTCTGTGAGACGGAATGCTATTCGAACTAAGTAATTGGTTCCTTGTACATAGCTTGCGCTAATTCTACCAAAGTTTCTGAGACTGTGAACTACCACAGGACTGCCCAAATCAGCTTTCTTGGGACCTTGTGATATGCCTCCTCCAAGTCTACGAATGCCCAGTTGGGATCTTTCTTTATCTCTGTCTTCTTCTCAACTATATGTCTCACTGCAAACATTGGTTCAGTTGTGCTGCATCCTGATCTGAATCCAAACTGCTCATCTCCCATCTTGCTTTCTACTACTCTACGTATTCATTTATCAATGACCTCCTCCAGAACTTTCATGCAATGTGACAGGAGTTGATACCTCTGTACTGCCCACAGTTGTGTTTGTCCCAGTTGTTCCTGAATATTAGCACTAGTATGCTTATTCTCAAGTCATCTGGGATACACCTTTCTCTTCACACTGCTATGAGTATCCTCAGAAACCACTTCTCCCCTGTCTCACCCAGCATCTTTATCATATCTTCTGTGACTTCATCAAAGCCTGCGGCTTTCCTTTACTACATTTTCAGTGTTGTTCAGTGTTGTTCTTACTTCTTCTATGATGGGCTTCTCCTCTTGTCTTATCGTAAGCTGCTTCTGGGGCAGAGCAATTTCTGTGGGGTTTCCTTCATTCAAAATCTGTTGGAAGTACTCCTTTCATCTGCCTTTGATGTCCTGTGCACTGCTTAACAGGTTGTTGCTGGCATCCCTTATGGAGGGTGTCTTGCTATCTTCTTTATCTTTCTTTCTTTGCCTTGCAACCTGATATTGTTTCTTTATGCCATCTACTGAGTCACTTTTCAGAAGCTGGTAGAGCGCCTCTGATGCCTTGCTCTTTGCTACTGCAACTCCTTTCTTAGCCTATTTGTTAGCCAACCAATATTCTTTCGTGCCTGGTCTGTCTTTTCTATCTCCCACTTCTTCCTGCACTGCTTCTTTCTTTTTATGAATTCCTGGACTTCTGCATTCCACCACCAACTTTCCTTATGTACCCTATTTCCATACCTGGCTCAGCCGCTTAGTTGATCTATAGTCCTCACACATGCTGTTTTGAGGAGCTGCCATTCTTCTTCAACTCCACCTATTTCCTCATCTTCTTCAGTTAGAGCCCTGAGTAATTCCTTGACCTGCTGTACTTTGTCTCCAGTCAACTTCCTGGTCTTCAGCTTGTTCTCTGCTTGCAACCCATTGTGGCAAATAGTGGTTTATGCTGTGGGCCAACTGTTTCACTGGGGATGATTTTGCGTCACTGATTCTACCCCAGTGACCTTTCCTTACTAGGAGGAAGTCGACCTGAGTTGCATGTTGGCCTCTCTTGTATGTGATCTTGATTGTCTCGCTTTCTGGACCATGTGTTGGCTATTATCGAGGCATTTGTCAGACAGAAGTCTAGAATGGCCTCTCCTTCTTTATTACTGTTGCCCCACACATGTGGGCCCAGGCAGTCCTCATATCCTGTTCTGTCTGTCCCGATATGTGCATTCATGTCACCCATTATCAACACCAATTCAAGTTATCCTGCTTTATCTAGCAGATTCTGCAACTGCTGTCTAAATCTACTATAAATCCACTCTTTCCCTCACTATCACAACCCTGCTGGGGCCATAGGCTGAGATTATGAATATTGCCCTATCATGTGGCTGCAATCTGACTGCCATGAGTCTGTCACTAATTTTGATGACATCCCTCATGGCCTACTAAAGCCTCTCCCTCACCAAAATTCCCACACCATTTCTAGCCTGTTCCCCTCGTGCGTAGAGGACTCTGGATCCTAAGCCAAGTGGCTTAGCTGCACTGCCCTTCCATCTTATCTCCTGGATACACAGGATCTCCAGCCTCTTCCTCATCATGTCATCCATTTCCAAAGTCCATCATATCAGTGAACCTACATTGAGTGTATTAATTATTAGTTCATATTTGCCTGGTTGATTGGATTAGGCTCAACATTCACTCAACAAAGTCATCCCAGGCAACCCAAGCTGGGCAACAGGGCACCGGCCACCCAGTAGCTTATTGAACTACGACTGATGGGCCTTATGGTGGGCACACACTGGCCAATAGGGGCACATACATCCCTCCCACCATTAGCATGGGTCCCTTGCATAGGCCGGGTGCTCGACTCACTTGCAAATACCCATGCCCATTTGGCAACATTAGTCAACACAACCAAATCATCTACAGCCATATTTTACACCCTTGAGTGGCTAGCCATGCCACACACTGCAGTCTGTGAATAGAGTTCTCATATCTTGAGGATACTGTGCACCACAGTAGATGCCCAAAGCAGTTGGTCTATGCAACTCTTCCCCCTACAGGGCACTATGTAGAGTCTGTGTTGCTGCCCATACTTCCCTTTATTGCTGAGTTTGAGATGGAAACACTCAGTATGTTTTTCAGAGGTGGGAGGAACCCCACAGAGACACCAGGAGAACATGAAAACTCTAAAATAGGCATTGGCCTGTGGTCAGAATCAAACCTTAACTTGTACATGGGAGGTGAAGACCTTAACTATAATGCCACTTGGTCTCTCTGTTCTATCATATATATCTATGTGACAAAGAACTTCATGATTCACTTTTGAAATTCTCTACTTAGTAGCAAACAAGTCTGGTACAGATTATCAATTCATAGCCTTATACAGGTCATATTCTGTATTGCTGGAGCACTATAAATGATTTCTTAATGAGCTTACTGGACTACCTATAAATAAAATATACCTTATTGATGGATGATTTCAGCTATCCATCTAGTAATTGCAGCATCTATACAACAAAGGTTGGGCATAACAAAAGATTATTAGACTTAATAAATGTTAACACTCATGAACAAATAGTTACCAGCCTGTTAGAGGTCAAAATCTTCTTGATCTTGTCCTCAATAACATCACACCAACTTGAACTGCTCCTACAGTATCCTCATTTCTGTTCCAATCCAATCACAAATCGGTAATCTTTTCCTTTACGGCATCTAATCTCACCACAGCAAACACCTCTGAATTCAAGGACTTTAAAGACAGACCTATGAAAATGTATTATATAAGGAGCACTTAGAATTAAACTGCAAGATTTCTACCATGCATGTAGCCTCAACTGTTACTTATGCCAATTAATTTTACTCCCATTTAACAAATGGCATAAACCAAATGGTCGCTCTCAGAACCTAAGATGCTGAGGAACATAAATGGCAGTTATTAATAATCTATATAGCAAAAGAAAACAATTCTGTAATAAATCAAAATCTACCCATATTAAAGACTTGATCAAAAAATGGCAAAAATCTGAAGGTTACTATAAGGAATATGAATGTGGAATACAAATTAAAAATTAGCATCAAAAGCCAAGGATAATCATTAATCCTTCTTTAATAGCATCAGATGTCTAAGAAATAATACACAGCAATGTCCCATGTTAATTCATAATGGCATTACCCACTCTGACCCTAAATGAATATACCTGCATAACCCCATAAACAGTCAATGAAGTTCCACAAATTCCAGAGTTCCTTCATTTTCCCAAGATTATTGTAGTACCTTTGTTAACTACAGTCTGTAAAGCTAAAAATTCACCCCCATGAGCTCTACCAGTATAGCTGATGGCTTAATCAACTACACCAAACATGCTCTCCAATGAAAACTAGATAAAAACGATCACCACATAGAGAAATACATGAGCAAATTATCAAACATACCCCATTTAAATACATTCTCTATCTTTAAACAGTGTGTTTGAAAATTTACTCAGCTCCGATTAAGTCCACGAGGGACACATTTTTTTAAACTGAATGGGTAAAACTATTTTTGGAATATATATTTCTCCATCCTTTGAGTGGTGATTTTTTTTTATCTGGTTGTATTTATCATCATTGGTCTGGACTTCAGTTTGTGTTTTTATTGTCTTCTTAAAACTGTTCATTTAAAGCATACAATCCAGTATTCTCATCATAAGTGACTCCATAGTGAGATACACTGATGCGCCACTCACCAGCCTGTACAAAAACAGGGTCATGGCCAGTTGCCTGTCTGGCACCAGGATTAACCACAACATGCAAACACTCCAGCCCTTGCACCACAAGTAAGTACATATGTGATACAGTCATTGTATCTGTGGGTGTAAATGACTTGAGATGCACCTCCCTGCACTACAAGAAATGAGACGTGATGGAGCTCTCAGAATATGTGTCTGAGGCAGGTATGAACCTAGATTTGAGCAGTATTATACCATCACCAAGACCACAATCTGAACAAAAGATAATTGACTTCAACAATTGGCTTAGCTTCTGGCGTTATTTAAAGGGAATACAGTATATATCAGCTTTGGAAAAGACGGCAGACAGTCCTAAGCGCTTTGCCAGATGTGGCCTCACCTCTCCCCCAAAGATTCCTTATATTGGCCAAGCCAATAACAGTCTTCTAAAGTTTCCAACATAACTAACTAAACATAACTAAACAGAATCCAGACAGCATTAAGGTATTGCTACACAATGGTAGGAGTTTTAACAAAAAAACTCCACACCCTGCAGGTATAACTTACCCTGTAAAACATTTATACATGGATCAATACAGAGACCTAGTTCAAGACCACTGAAAGCATTCCATCAGTGCAGGGTTTCAATGCTTATCACTCTTAGACCCCCACCAAAATAGATAAATGTACAAAAGGTGGACATGTTTCTAAATTCTTAAAAAAAATCTCACCTCCAGACAGATTAGACAAGATAATGACCTGGAACTCCCCCACACCTAACTTACTATAAACAAAAATCCTTATCACATTATAACTAACTACAGGACCCCCCCCACTATGTTTCCCTCAGCCCCTACCTCCAACTTAACCAGCATGGAGCACCCATGTATTAAGCCAAACACCATTCTCCAAGGAGACTTCAACCTCTCCATAAAATGGGAGACCGATACATCCTCAAACATGCATGTCCAGAAATTTCTGGACGTCATCAATACAACTCTCTGTACTAGTTAGCTTGTTACCTAAGTAGTGGTGATACAATCTTGGACTTAGTCTTTACCAATATGGGGCAGCTCTGCTGCCAATCAGCTGTAACCTCCTCCATCATCAAATGGGGCTATAAGTCAGTCACATTCACCATAAAAGTTGAACCTGAAGTATCCTCCAATACTGCAGCATTCAGAGACTATACATAGGATAATCTACTTAAACTGAGTGATGATTTGGCTAAATTCAAAAGTCCCAGCCCCAGTCTTGATGACTGCACTGCTTATGCAGAGTCCTTTATGGCTAAATTCTAGGCAGATGTAAATAGTTGTTCAGACACATCCATGCCCCTCAGAAATAAATAAGCCAAATTCAAAACTAAAGCCCTATGGTGGAATCCTTACATAAACAGGCTTCATAAAAGAAAAAAATGCATTGCACAGAAAAATAAATTTAACTCTTAAGAAGCCAAAATGTTCTTGTTAAACTAAGCAAGGAACTCCAGACCTTGACCAAATCAACCAAAGCCAGATATTAGGTAAGAAATAGTCACCCAAATGAAAGATAGCCACAAAGAAACAATTCCCAGCACAGAGCTAATACTTAATGATATTGCATACTTGGACCCAGAGGACATAGCCAATCTACTAGTTGACAAATTCGGCTCTATCTTTACCCACCTCTCCCCTCTAACATTTTCAGATGAAATAGCCTCATTTACACCTCCCTCTCAAATGAACAAATATGCTATAAACTGTAAATACCAAGTGGTTAGCAATGCAGACATTTAATTGATCTTGTCCTGTAAAGCAGAGATTTTGTTCTGCTTTTACCTTCTTCTCATCTGTCAAGTCAAGTGACTCCAACTGCTTTCCTTGATGAGCTGCATAAATTTCTAAAAGGTTGTCAAAGTTAGTCGTTAAGACAAGGGCTCCATTTTCCATAAGCTGAAGGACTGACTGGAGTAAGTGTTTCCCATCATCTTCCATCTTAGACTCCAAGTTGTCAAACACTTCATATAAGCAGTCTTTAAAAAATGTTGAGCGGACATTGCTGGTACGCTATAAACACCAAGAAATGGAAGCAACAAAAAATAAATAAATAAATAAAAAGGAAAAGAAAAATGTCAGATCATCCTTTAATACACACTGAAATAAATAGTTTAATATACTCTGCTTCTGATTTCAAAACATTTGTGGTCATAATGGCTGCCATCTTTTTCCATCTACTAAAAATAATCATAATTATTGAGTGTCTAGTAAAAAAGCACAGTTGTGTACACTTACCATAAATGTAAATGTTCGAGTGTATTCACTGTTGCAGTCATCACATTTTGGGTTATCTGCTTGCAGGTAGCCCTCAGTCAGCCTGATTATCAAAGTCTTGGGTCCTGCATCGGTTGCTGTCTCATCTTCTATGACGTCAGGTAGTCAGGGGTATAAAGCATGTAGCTGACACCATTACATCAGTTTTTCTTGCCCCAGATGCCAGGTGCCCCCATAATGGGAAGCAATTATATACAAGGTTACACCTCCAACAAATAAGTAAATACACCAAAAAGCTTTAAACATAGTAAACAAGAATAGAGGTATAGTCAATAGAAGTCAGGGGGCTGGAGGGAGGGTAACCACAACTGCAGGACTCTAACATCTACATTTATGGTAAGTGTACACAACTGTACTATGTTCTTCATGTTTCACTGTTGCAGTCATCACATTTGGGTAGATTCCCAAAGCTAAGGATGGGAGGAGGCAATTAGATAGCATTAGGACCGGCTATAAGGCCCTGCAAGACTGCAGTGGCAAAGCCAGCTTTGGATTTAAAAAAAATTGGCAAGTGGTAATGCTTGGTGAAGGTATGTACAGAACTCCAGGTAGCAGCTTCTAGGATGTCCCTGGTAGGGACACCTCTGAGAAAGGCTGTAGAGGTAGATGCAGCCCTGGTTGAATGTGGTCTTATCCTCTGTGGGGTAGGTTTTCCATGGTGCTTATAGTAGAAATGAATGCAATGGCCTATCTACTTAGAAATGGTTTGCTTCGAAATGGCCTTCCACTCTGCCTCTGCAGCAAATGCAGTCAGCAGCTGTTTAGATTTCCTGAGAGGCTTAGTCCTGTCCAAGTAAAATCTAAGTTGTCTGTGCACGTCCAAGGAGTGCAGTATTCATTCCCCTTTGTTCTGTGGATTAGAAAAGAAGGTTGGCAAATGAATGGACTGATTAAGGGCCACACTGGATACCACATTGGGCATAAATGAGGGATTGGTCCTGAGAGACACCCTGTCTGCATGAAAGATGATGAAAGACTCCACTGCCATGAGGGCCTGTAATTCAGACACCCTTCTTGCTGAAGTGATGGCTAAAAGGAAGGCTGTTTTCCAAGAAAGGAATTTCAACTCTGCATTTGCAGCTGGCTCAAAGCGGAGGTAGAGTGAGCTTTTCCAATACAAAGTTAAGGTTCCAGGCTGGAGTAGGGGCTCTCCTGGGTGGTCTTAAATTTTTGGCCCCTCTGAGGAATTGCTTCAGCAGTGGATGAGAGAAGAGGGGTGGCTCTGTATTGTAATGTGCTGAAATGGCTGAGGCATGAATTTTGAATGAAGAAAAGGAAAAGCCCTTGTGAAGCATCTCAGTTAAGTATTGAAGAATATGAGGTAAATTGGGTACTGCTATGCCCATCTCCTGAGTTTGGCTCCAGGAACAGAATCATTTCCATTTTTCAGCATAGAATTTTCTAGTACTAGGCCTCCTTGCCTCCAGAATGACATCGATCACTTGCTTACTGAGGTATGGTAACAGAGAGATCAGGTAATTAGCCAGGCTGCAAGGCTCAGGGTTTGAAACTGTGGGTGCAGAATCTGGCCCTCCTGCTGGGACAGCAGGGTAGGGGTCTTGGGCAGGTGCCATGCCAGCAGTGACACACTGTGCAAGAGGGGGTACCAGTGTTGGCATGGCCAGTCTGGTGCAATAGGTATTGACCTTGGTTTGTCCTGTTTGATCTTTAGTAGCACTTTGGAGAGGAGAGGCAGAGGGGGAAAGGCATAAACTGATAGGTTTTTCCAGGTGAAGGACAGGGCATCCACTTTCCAAGCTTGTTTGTGGGGAGTCCTTGTGCAGAATTTGTCTAGTTGGTAGTTCTGAGGGGAGGTAAACAGGTCTATCTCTGGGCTCCCCCACTTTTTTCTCAACATGTTGAATATCTTTGGTTCCAGTTTTTACTCATGCGGGTCCATGAGATTTCTGCTTAGGTCATCTGCCAGTGTATTTAGCTTTCCTGGCAGGAATTGAGCCTGTAGGTGCACTTGATAGCTCAAGGCTGTGTTCCATAGAGCCATGGCTAGTCTGCAGAGAGGGTATGAGTGGGTTCCCCCCTGCTTGTTTATGTACTACATAACAGTGGTGTTGTCCGTCTTTCCCAATAATTGTCCTGGAAGAATGTGGTCCTTGAAGGCTGTCAGAGCATTCTGTACAGCTAACGTTTCTTTTTGATTGATATACAGGTGCATTTGACTTGGGTTCCATTTGCTCTGAATGCATTGCCCTGCCAAGTGAGCCCCCCATGCATAGTCTGATGTGTCTGTTGTTAGGGTTTGGGCGGCAGGGGGTAGAGTGAATGTCAGTCCCTTGTTTTGATGGCAGGCCTCTGCCCATCAAAGGAACTCTATCTTTAGACAAGGTATGATAGGAATCATTGATTCTAGATCCTGAGAATGCTGACACCATAGACCTTTTAGATACCATTGTAGTTTCCTCATATGCAATCTTGCATATGGAATTGGTAGAATGCAAGAGGCCATGAACCCCAGGGCTTGCAGTATTTTCCTTGCAGATAGCTGGGTCTTTGTGGCCAGTAGTTTGAAGTAGGCTGTCAAATGAACTTGTTTTTCTGGTGTGAGGTAGGCCATCTGGGAAGTTGTATTCAAGCTTGCTGCCAGGAATACAATTTGTTGGCAGGGTACAAGATGTGATTTCTTTTCATTTATGGTGTACCCCCAGAGAAGTTAGCAATTTATTTAAAAATGCCAGATGATTTAATAGTATGTCCTGGCTTTCTGCCTGAATTAGACAATCATCCAGGTATGGGTATATTTGAATATTTCTTTGCATGCAAAATGCAATGACTGGAGCTAGGCACTTTGTGAATACCCTGGGTGCAGTAGATAAGCCAAAGGGCAGTGCAGAGAACTGATAGTGCATGTAGCCTGCTCTGAAGCATAGGTATATTCTGCAAGATCCCCTTATTGGGATGTACAGGTAGGCTTCCTTTAACTCCAGTGTTGCCAACCAGGCATTTTTACCTAGCATGGGAAGCAGCTGATGAAGAGTTAGCATATTGAATTCTGGGATTACCAAAAATGTGTTTAGGATAGAAAGGTCCAAGATAGGATGCCATGAATTGTCTTTTCTGGGTACCTGGAAAAGTCTTGAGTAGAAACCTTGTCCCCATTCTTCTTCTGGGACAGGCTGAATAGCCCTGATGCTTAAAAGAGAGAGAAAGTACAGTTTTGTACCTACCATAAATGTAGATGTTCGAGTGTCTTCACTGCTGCAGTCATTACACTTGGGTTATCCTGCCATCATGTGGTCCCACAGTTGGCCAGAGTTCCAAAGTCTTGGTCCGGCGTCGGTTGCTGTTGCTTCTTCCCTGACGTCAGTGCGCCAGGGGTATATAAGATGCAGCCGACGCCATTTTCTTCAGTTTTTCTTGCCCTAGATGTCAGGTGCCCCCAAATAGGTAGGCAATACATATTGCTAATAAAACATACAATAAAGGTAAAAACAAAACCTTCAGTTACCAGCAAATACACCACACAGGTAGTATAGGGTTGAAAGGTATAGATAAGTCCCAGCTAAGAAAGAGGGGATGGCGGGTGGGTACCCTGGACTGCAGCAGTGAAGACACTCGAACATCTACATTTATGATAGGTACAAAACTGTACTATGTTCATCGTGTTTCACTGCTGCAGTCATTACACTTGGGTTGAATCCCAAAGCTGAGTTAGGGTGGCTGGTTCTATAGAGGATTTGGGGTGGCTATGAGGCCCTGCAGCACTGCAGTGGCAAAGCCAGCTCTGGATCTAGAATAAAGAGGCAAGTGATAATGCTTGGTAAAGGTGTGCACTGAACTCCAAGTTGCAGCTTCCAAGATATCTTTGGTAGGTACTCCTCTAAGGTAGGCAGTTGAAGTGGCTGTTGCCCTGGTGGAATGTGGCCTAATGTTACTAGGCACAGGTTTCCCATGCTGTGTGTAGCAGAACCGGATACAGTGTCCTATCCACTTTGAAATGGTCTGCTTTGAAACAGCCTTTCCCTGTGATCCTGCAGCATATGCTACAAACAATTGCTCAGTTTTTCTGAAAGCTTTTGTTTTGTCCAAGTAGAAACGTAATTGTCTGTGTATGTCCAAGGAATGCAGAAGTCTCTCCCCTTTATTCTGGGGATTTGGATAAAAAGTTGGCAAGTGAATAGTTTGGTTAAGAGTCACACTGGATACCACCTTAGGCATAAATGAAGGGTTTGTTTTTAAAGAAACCCTGTCTTGGTGAAAAATGATGACAGGCTCCACTGCCATTAGTGCCTGTAACTCTGAGACTCTTCGTGCTGAGGTTATTGCCAGAAGCAGAGCAGTTTTCCATGATACATATTTTAATTCTGCTGAATTGGCTGGCTCAAAAGGAGGTAAAGTTAGTTTTTCCAAGACAAAATTGAGGTCCCAAGTTGGTGTTGGTGCTCTCCGGGGCGGTCTTATGTTTTTAGCCCCTCTGAGGTACTGTTTTAGCAATGGATGAGAGAAAATAGGAGGATCTGTGTTGTAATGAGCCGAGATGGCAGAGGTGTGGATCTTAATGGATGAAAAGGATAGTCCTTTGTCCATTATCTCAGTTAAGTATTGTAATATCTGCGGAATATTTGGGACAAGAGGGTCAAAGCTTTAAGCCTGGTTCTAGGCACAGAATCTCTTCCACTTTTCTGAATAAAATTTCCTGGTGCTAGGCCTCCTGGCCTCCAAAATGACATCCATAACAGCTTTAGAGAGAGGTGTTGTCTGCTTGACTAATGAATCTGCCATGCAGCCAGGTTTAAGGTTTTGAGCTGACTGTGCAGGATCTGATTGTTTTGTTGAGTTAGAAGGTGCGGAGTTTGAGGTAAAATCCATGGTGGGCCTTGAACTAAGTTCTTTAAGATTGGGTACCAGTGCTGGCGTGGCCAGTCTGGGGTAATCAGGATCATCTGTGTTTTTTTTTGTCTGGCTTTTAGGAGTACCTTTGAAAGGAGAGGCAGTGGTGGGAAGGCATAAACTTTTAGGCTTTTCCAGCTGAACAAGAGAGCATCCACCTTCCATGCTTGCATGTGATAAGTCCTTGTGCAGAAATTTTGTAGTTGGCAATTCATTGGAGTGGCAAAGAGATCTATGTCTGGGCACCCCCATTTTTGCGTTATCATGCTGAATACTTGTGGATTTAATTTCCACTCGTGAGGATCCATGATGTTACTGCTTAAGTCGTCTGCCAGAGTGTTTTTCTTTAATGGCAGGAATTGTGCTTGCAGATGAATTTGATAGGTTAGAGCTGTGTTCCACAAGCTCATGACTTGTCTGCATAGGGGTTAGGAATGAGTGCCCCCTTGGTTGTTTATGTATCACATAACTCTGGTGTTGTCTGTCTTTAATAATAGTTGTCCTGGATGCAGAAGGTCCTTGAAAGCTGTTAGGGCATTTTGTACAGCCAACATCTCTTTTTGATTGATGTGAAGATGCATTTGGTCTGCGGTCCTCTTGCCCTGAATACATTTTCCTGCCATGTGTGCTCCCCAGGCGTAATCCGAAGCACCTGTTGTTAGTGTCTGCCTGGCTGTGGGTAGAGTGAAAGGCTGTCCCTTGTTGAGGTGACATGCCTGTGCCCACCATCGAAACTCCTGTTGTAGGCAGGGAATTAGTGGTATTACTGCTTCCAAACTGTGGCAGTGTTGAGTCCAAACACTTTTTAGGTACCATTGTAATTTCCTCATATGCAGTCTGGCATATGGAATTAGTAGTATGCAGGATGCCATGAATCCCAAGGCCTGCAGAATTTTTCTTGCAGGGAGTTGGGTTTTTGTTGCCATCAATTGAAAGTACTGAGTCAATTGTCCTTGCTTGTCTGGTGTGAGATAAGCCATCTGGGCCGTTGTATTTAAGCTGGCACCCAGGAATATTATCTCTTGTGAGGGCATTAGTTTTGTCATCTTTTCGTTTACTGTGTACCCTAGGCAAATTAGCAACCTTTTTACAAACGCCAGATGCTTTAGAAGAATGTCCTTGCTCTCTGCTTGAATAAGGCAGTTGTCCAGGTATGGATATATTTGAATTCCTTTTTGTCTGCAAAATGCAATTACTGGTGCCAGGCACTTTGTGAAGACCCTGGGCACAGTAGATAAGCCAAAGGGCAGTGCAGAGAATTGGTAATGCATTGAACCAGCTATGAATCTGAGGTATCTTCTGTAATTTTGTCTGATAGGAACATGCAGGTATGCCTCTTTGAGGTCCAAAGTAACAAGCCAAGCCTTCTTGCCCAGCATGGGAAGAAGCTGCTGTAGTGTCAAGATTTTGAATTTTGGAACATCCAGGTAAGTATTTAGAGTAGAAAGGTCTAGTATGGGTCTCCAGGCTTTGTCCTTTCTGGGGACCAGGAAAAGTCTTGAGTAAAATCTTTGTCCTTGTTCCTGTTATGGCACTTTTTGAATAGCTCTCATGTCCATGAGAGCTGTAATTTGTTTTTCTGCTTTTGCCCATTGATTTTGTGGCAGGTCTGGCATTCCTTTTAGCCTTGGTAGAGTGTGAAAGTGGAACCTGTAACCTTGAGACACAATATTCAGAACCCATTTGTCTTGGGTGATTATATGCCAATTTTGAGAAAAAAGTGCTAGTTTTCCCCCTAAGGGAGCAGCCAAAAGGTAAGTGCTTGGCATTCGAAGGGGGAAGTCATTGGGACTGTTTCCTGTAAGGTTGTGACTTGTCTTCACCTCCTTTTGGGGTTGAAGTACCCCACTGTCGTGGTCTGTAAGAGCCTTGGGGCTGAGATCTGCCTCTTGGGCGTCTGTATCTGCCTCTTTGTGGTCTCTCTGACACTGGAAAGGACCCATTTTTTGTAGGCCAATTTCTGCTAAATCAAGGTGGCTGCACCTGTAAGAAATCCTTCACCGTTTGCATAGATTTTGCCTTATCCTCCATTTTCTTTAATACCTCCTCTGCCTTAACACCAAATAAAATATCCTGCTGTAGAGGAGCATCCAATAATTTTGCCTTAACATGATCTGGTAAACCTTGTTCTTTTAACCAAGCATGCCTTCGAATCACAGATCCTGTAACTGATGCTCTACAAGAAGCCTCTAATGAATCAAAACCACATTACAGAGTATGTTTTCCCACTTGTTCAGCTGCAGGCAATAAATCCTGCATTTCCTTACAGTCAGGATGTTCTGAACTTGTAATCATTTTCTGTTTTAACAGAGACATTAAATATTGTTGGTATTTAAGCGTGTGAAACTGGCAATTTAAAGCTCTCACTGCTAAAGTTGCAGAAGTGTAAACTTTCTTCCCCCATCTGTCTAATGCTCTAGAATCCCTGTCAGAGGGAACTGGATTCTTAGCCATGGAAGCCTTTACCCCTTTGGGACCCTGGGAAATAGTTTCTGGGTCAGCAACAGGGTTTTTATAAAGAAATTTGTGAGAGTCAGGGACTCTGTAGTACCTGTCAGGCTTGACTGGAGCAGGGGGTAAAGAATCAGGATTTAAACTGGATTCAGAGAACACATCATCCACAATATCTAACACTGGCGGAATAGCAAGGGGTCTGTGCTGAGGTAATAAAAGAAAGTCTCTGAGCCTTTTCTTGGATTCTGGGTAATCTTGGCCATCCCAATGGAAATGCTCCCTCATGGTATGTAAAGTTTCCCCAAAAGAATAATCCTCAGGAGGAGAGGCTGAAGGAATTGATTCTTCAGCATCAGAGTCCTCATAGGGGGGTAAAGAGTGTCTCTGGTCTGAAGAGGAATCAGAGGAAATTGAAACCTGGTCAGAGGAATTATAGTCTGTATCCTGCCTAGGCCTTTTATCAGGAGGGGGATGAGTACCCCTGATCAGAGTAATTAAGTCTTCGGCCATTTTGAGCATCTGTTTTTTAGGCATGGAGGCCTGTCCAGGTGAATGCTGTACTTGCTTCTTTGTCTTTAATGGAGTTTTAGACTTGGCTGTAGTTTTTATGGTAAGCTGTGAAGGTCTGAAAACACCCGCAGAAGCCAATGCCTGCTCAGCGGCTCTGGATCAATCTGAAGGCTTAGTTTCCATAGGCCCAACACCTTGAGTATCCAGAGGCCTAGACATCTCCACGTGGGAGTCGGAAGCAGCCTGGGGGTCTGAGGTAGCAGGTGTCAGGGGCTGCAAAAGCGCCTCACTGAGAACCGGCGAACCGGCGACTGGCCTAGAAGAGGCTTCATCGTCAGTTTTGGGCCTCGGATGCCTGTCCTTATCCTTGTCTTTGCGTTTTTTGCGTATTCCGGTCGTCGGTTGTTCCGACGGCATGGTATAATTAAACCTTCGGCCAAAGTAACGGCGAGCAAAATCAAACCGACGGTTAATAGTGCGTTTGTTAAATCTAGCATAAAACCGACAACTAGTGATGTCGTGATCTGGACCTAGGCATGGAATACAGTAAGAATGAAAATCCTTATGAGGTATTTGCTTCCCACAAAAAATACAATTATTAACTTTTACTGACATCGGTCTGAGGCAAGAAAAAGTTTCCCCAATGGGGTACTTAACTTTATTGCAGACTTTGGTTCTGAAATTCGAATTGAAAATCTCAGGAGTCGGCCGAACTACACTTGCGAACTGCTTTTGCTTCGGGCACCGCGCGGCAAGAAAGACTGAAGAAAATGGCGGCGGCTGCATCTTATATACCCCTGGCACACTGACGTCAGGGAAGAAGCGACAGCAACCGATGACAGATCAAGCCTTTGGAACTCTGGCCGACTGCAGGACCACCTGACAGCAGGATAACCCATGTGTAATGACTGCAGCAGTGAAACACGATGAACATCGTGCTTTTGAGCCTCTGCCCACTGATTTGGGGGTAGGTCTGGCCAACCATTTGGGGTTGGTAAGGAGTGGAAGTGGAATCTGTATCCTTGGGAAACTATATTTAGAACCCATTTGTCCTGGGTGATGAGTTCCCAATTTTCTGCATGGAGGGCGATCTTTCCCCCTAAAGGAACAGTCAGTAGAGAAGGGCTTGGAAGGTTTAAAGTTAAGTCACTGAGACAGTTTACCATTGGGGGAGTCTTACTACCCCCTGCTTTGGAAGTGGGAACCCCCCCACTGCTTAGGCCTGTGAGTACCTTGGGACTGAAGCCTGGATGTTCTGCTGGTTCTGGGTTTGGACTGAGAAGGCCTGGAAGAGGCAGGAAAGGACCAATTCTGTGAGGGCCAATGCCTACTAAATCTGGGAGGCTGTACTTACAGGAAATCTTTAACAGTTTGCATAGATTTAGCTTTTCCTCCATCTTTTTAAGTACTACTTCTGCTTTGTTGCCAAACAGGTGGTCTTGATTTAAGGGAGCATCCAGTAATTTAGCTTTAACATGATCTGGTAAAGATTGCTCCTTAAGCCAAGCATGTCTTCTAAGTACAGACCCAGTGATAGCAGCCCTGCAAGATGCCTCTAATGAATCAAAACCATATTGCAAAGTGTGTTTTCCCACTTGTTCAGCAGAATGCATTAAATCTTGTAATTCTTTATTTTCAGCACAGTCAGGAATCAACATAATTTTCTGTTTAAGCAATCCAATCATATGCTGCTGATACTTTAACATGTGAAACTGGCAGTTTAAGGCCCTAATGGCTAAAGTTGCAGAAGTGTATACCTTCTTACCCCATCTAGCCAGTGCCCTGGAATCTCTATCAGAGGGGGTAGGGGTTTTGGCAGTAGTGGCCTTAATGCCCTTTGGTCCCTGTGAAATGGTCTCAGGATCCGCAGTAGGATTTTTAAAGAGGAACTTGTGAGAGTCAGGTACCCTGTAATGCCTATCAGGTTTTCTGGGAGCAGGAGGTAAAGTGTCAGGGGCCAGGCTAAATTCTGAGAAGGCATCATCTACAATTTCCAGAACAGGAGGGATAGCTAAAGGCCTGTGTTGAGGCAGTAGTAAGAATTCCCTAAGCCTCTTTTTGGAGTCAGAGTAATCCTGGCTTTCCCAGCTGAAATGCTCCCTAAGAGTATGCAAGGTTTCACCAAAAGAGAAATCCTCTGGATTGGAAGCAGAGGGAATTGAGTCCTCTGCATCAGAATCCTCATAGGTAGATAAGGGCAAATCCTGTTCATCAGAAAAAAAACAGAAATTTCAGAATCCTGATCAGAAGAATCAGAAGGAAAATCAGCCCTAGGTCTCGTAGAGGGAGAAGGGTGGTTTCCCCTGATTATAGTAATAAGGTCTTCAGCCATTCTTATAATTTGTTTTTTAGCCACAGGGGCCTGACCATGTGGTCTGGGCGTTGGTTTTCTGGGCATGGATCGAGTTTTAGGAATTGAAGAAAAAGATGGCGTCAGTTTAATATGCAAGTCAGTCGGCCTGAATACACCCTCAGAAGCCAGTGTCTGCACAGCAACTCCAGACCCATCCAAGGTAGAGACATCTGCAGGTTCCACAGTCGAAGAAGCATCTTGCGGCATACCGGACTCCGAATGGGTCTCAGTAGAGGCCTGAGAATCTGAAATAGCGGGTATCAGGGGCTGCAAAAGCGCCTCACTGAGTACCGGCGAATTGGCGACTAGCTTAGGAGAAGCATCGTTGGCAGCTTTGGACCTATGCGGTCTCTCTCTGACTTTATCTTTGCATTTTTTCGGAATGTCGGTAGTCGGGTGGCTTACCAAAGCAAGATGCAATCCTAAAAGCAGAAAAAGTTGATTCTGACAAAGCTGTGACAGAAGGACAAAGTAATAAAATTTGGAGACAGTCCAATGTTTGTGGAAAATGATTACTCACTGTACACCAGGCAGAAGAGGAGTAAATTTATTCCAGCAATTAGGGCATGCCAAGGGGTAGGTGTGAGATTCAAGCTGCTGTATCCAGCTATCTTCAGAATGCTTCTTCCTCGAGGATCAAAGTGATCTTTTGATGCTGAACATACTAAGGAGGAAAAAAAAAACGTTTGTCTAGCAAAAACTTAGTTATCAAACCGAAGGCAACCCAGCCTGTTATTCTTCTGATAATAAAGCTCATAGACAGACTTTGCCGGTGAAGCCTGTTTCAATGTTCCAAAGGAAAATGCTTGAGAGATAGAGAAAAGGATAGGAGTTGACAAGGAGTACATTGGAAATGAACCACAGATGGGAGATGGAGATCAACAGAAAGAAAACCAATGACTCAGAAATTAATGAATGAATTTGAGATTATATAAAGCATCCATCAAATTTGTGAAATATAGCTGAATAAGAAAACCTGGAAATATTGCACTTTTTTACTTTATTGAACTTGTAGGGGACACCAAAGCATACACCCTACTTTGTGTCACTAATGTTTGGAAGAACGTTAAGTGCAGGGTAACCTTAAGTAAAACAATGTTTGCTTTTAACAGTATGTTTTAAAACATAACATACAATGTATGTTATACAGTAAAGCAGTTTCAGTTATTTTTGAGTGTTATAAGGATACTACAGTAAACAGCTGTAATTTTTCCTTCTTTTTTCTTGTTTAGTTTTAAGAAATGTAGGCACTGCAGTGTAAAAAGAGAAGCAAACCTGGACAAAAGCATGCTTAGGGTAATAGGCTATAATCAAGGGTTGTTGATGTAAGGGACAGATTGTAAAAGTATACAGACCATTTATATAAATAAAATTGACATGCTTTTTCTTACTTTTGCATAGGGAAATGACTGGATAAAGGCCCTTGGTTTTATCTAACAACAAGGTTTGAGTGAAAGTAAGTAAATAAGAGAATAGAGAATGTAAAGAAATGTTTTCCTTTAGCAAATAAATGTTCACAGTGCCACGTGAGAAACCTGTAGTTGAAGGCACCTGTGTATCTGGTTCTAATGTTTTTATGGAAACAAGCTGATAAGAGGGCAATAAAAAGAGAATACCTTTTTCTTTCATTTGCTAAAAGATAAGCCACAGGATTCAGGATTCAGGAAAAACTAGGAGCATTGTATAGAAATCAGCAACTACTTACCAAAGCAGCTAAAATTTCAGTAGCAAATTCTCATCTTATCTCTACCCGACTCTATGCCTCTCCAGTATTTACTAACCTTAGACAATGTGATCTAAATAAGCTCGAAACCTGCTACAACAAAATTGCCAAATTCGCCACAGGGACTTCCTACTGTACTCACCACTGTCTCTCCCTAGCAGAACTGGGCTGGCTAGAGCTCCCACACCTCCTTCGATGGTACCAACTCACACTCGCCCACAAACTAATAAACCAACCACTAAAAGTCCCATCCCTCCAGAATCTACTCCAACCCTACATAACCACGAGACCACTAAGATCCAGCCACAAAAACCTCCTACAGGTCACAAGAGCCATTAACTCTGCTGGAGAAGCTTTATTCTCCTGCACTATAGCCAAACTCTGGAACTCCCTCCCATCCTCAATTACCTCTGTAACTTCTAGCACCCACTTTAAATCCTTACTAAAATCACACTCCAAAACTTGCCAGATATGCCCTTGCAACCCCCCCTAATACCATCCACTCCCCCCACCCACTACCTCTCTCAGCCCCTATCAACAACCTACTCTTAGCAAGCTTAGCTACTAATGTTCCCAGCTACCTACCACATAATACTAACTTCTTGTAGCAATAACTGCTAATGGCTGTTATGTACCTCAAAAACAGTTTGTATCAATTGTTCACTGATGAATCTCAACTACATTTTAACCATGTTTAGTATGTCACCATATTTTAAAATTGTACTATGCTCTACAGCTGTTTTACATCTGTTTTCTTCTTGTCTTGTGTCCTTAACTGGACTAATGTCTATATTTAAATGCTATGTTTTTTTAACTGTATAATGCAAATAATACTTAATGTGGAGCTTTTCTCCCCGGGCCTCCACTGAAAATGGACCTGTGTCCAGTCGGACTCTCCTGGTTAACAAATGTAAATAAATAAATAAATGAATAAATAAATTCACTAATCCTCCGTGCAAGACTGAGCCAGGCTAAGAGTAAGACGGCAGCGAGCCATGCATATTAATGAGGGCGCTCTGCCTCAACTCTAAGGCTAACATGGAGCGTGCACAAGTGAGGGGGGTGTGTCAGACTGCCGAGCAGTCCAGAAATCCACGCCCCTGCATGTCTGACATTCAGGAAATGTCTACTTACATGAGTGAGTCAGCTCAAATGTGTACATACCCAACACTACACTCCCCCACATTCTAAACCCCTGTACAATTATAAAATGTAAAAAATTTTTTTTTATTATTTCCAATATAGCTGCCCGTATTTGCACATGTTTGCGCAGGTTTGCCCATTGCTTAGCTACAGTTAGCCGTTTAGACAGCGAAGAGGATAATAAGAAACTTATATGCAAATTAAGCAAAATAGCGATAGCGTAGTGGTAGAGCCTTCACACAAAGAGGAGGCATTCCCGGTTCGAGTCCCACCACACCCCCCTCTATTTTCTGTTGGAAATCTGTATATAAAAATAATTCTTGACATTTATCATTTAAATTTTTGTAAAAAGCATTGAAATGGCCTATGTAGTAGTGAAGGAATTTTATGGTTATGCATACTGATGGAAGCATGAGTAACATATCTTAAGCAATGTAAAGCATTGCTAAGTAAGGTTTACCAGTATTAAGCATATTTAAATGTAATTGCTCATAGCTGAGCACTGTGTTAACTAGCGCAATGGCTTTGCGTGGAGCTGCACATCGCACAAACTAGCGCAAACAGAACATGTTTGCACATAGCTGCGCACCGCGCTAACCAGCGCAACATCAGACAACATTGAGCAACGTAGAGCACCGTAGAGCAACATAGAGCAACATCGGGCAAAGTTGAGCAAAGTTGGCTAAACACAGCCACACCTCCTAGCCGGTCTGGCCAGTAGTAAAATAAAAAGCAATGACAGGGCTCGAACCCGGTATACTGTGCACCATAATTACAGTACTGAACCACTAAGCCATGACAGCGTTTCACATCCATGGACTTTCAACACACACATGCATATCAATGGATGTTTACCCATTGCTAAGCAGGTGTGCCTTCAGCAGAGTTTTTTCAAAACTGGCCAATCACAAATAAGTGCAAATACTTCTGCATGCTGCTATAACTAATTGGGAATGCTGTTGACTGTTACTAACCCATATTTTCATTAAATCCTCCAAAACACAGAACATATGGGAAGGCCGGTCCCAGCGGACCCACCTGTCCCACCTCAGCTGGCGATGGCACCTGGCACCAGTAGGTCCAGTACCTAGCCTGGGACCTCCTCCTCTGTTGGTGCTGTGCCACCTTTGGGTGAAAGCACTGCAGGGGATGGGGCTCGGCCCCCCCGTGCAAGCGTGGGTGGAGGAGGGCCACCTATCACCCTCCGAACGGTCCGGGCTGTGGTGCGTAGAGAGATCAAGGGTTCTGTCACTGATCCTCTACGCCAGCTTGAGGCATGAGTGGCGCGACTCATGGGTGAGCCTGTCCCTCCTACGCAGCCCCCAGCACAGCCACCCTCTGGGCTGTGAAGGTGCAGTGGTGACTGCCCATGGGGGGGGGATCTCAGTTCCAATGTTGTTATCAGTGGGCTCATGGGATTGTGATTTCCAAACATCCTTCCCCGTCAATGGTGTTCACCCACCACATGTGTCATATTCCACCCCTGTATGCATCTTGTTTGTATTGTCTGTTTACCTCCCCAACCTACCTCCCCAAATATACCTACTTCCCCTACCCCACATTCCACTCTCACCTGAAAAAAAAAGGGCAATCTACTCCCAAAACAAAATACACCCCATACATAGCTGCCCATTTTGCACACATGTCCGCTGGACACATACAATTAATTAGCATTAAATTAGCAGTACAACATACTTTGTTGTTCTCACCCCTCTCTCAGGGGTGGAAGGTTTCATATTTCCCTCCAAATTTATTGCATATGCACAGCTGTTGCTGTTAAAGAAATGGGCAGCTATGGACCTTCCCTACACCTGTCCTGCACATCCCGAGCTGTTTTCCCTACTGTCTTTTCCTCTTTGTGCCCCTTTTTCACCACTTTCCTATCTCCCCATTTTCTTTTCTTTCAAAGAAATGAGAGCGGGGGTTAGCGGGAGTAAGCACTTTTAAGCAGTAGTTAGCGGGTTGGCGCAAGTGTGCGCTTGTTTGTGCTTAGCTAAGCATTGCTAAGTATTGCTAAGCATCGTGCAAACCCACGCAAACCCGCTCACAACTGCTTAAAAGTGCCTTAGTCACTCTGTATGTGAGGGCCCTTGTTTTGCTCAGCAGCAAAATAAAACACCTCTGTCAGTCTCGAACCCGGGACCTTGCACACACTACACTGCATGAAGTACCACTAAGCCAAGGTAGATATACAAACAGTTGGTGCTGAAATAAATATATCATGCATCAGAGTGAGTGAATGTAAAGGAAAAATAGGAATGCCATAACACACAACTTGTTTTGTGGATCTTTACCAGCAGTTGTTGTGGAATTGCATTACATGACTGTGATAAGAGAAGCAGCCATTCTAGCAGGAAATAATGTTACTGTAGTACTTTACAACCCCCACACAGTATCATAGCAGGACAAACACTGGCATATCTGATTAGGGCAGAGGCCATACCTCCCAACTATGCCTTAATTTTCAGGGATGTTCCTGATTTTGAAACAAAATTTAGCTGTGTCCCTCTGAATCCCTCTGAAAAGTACTGACGTTGGCCAGAAAGCTGGTGAATTACACTTAATGAATAATGACAATAAGTAAGAGTTAGACACTGCTTGTACTTCAGTAAAGGTGTATTAATCCATATGCTCTGGTTCTCTCAAAGCCTCAACTTAATGGCACTAATATTTTAAAGCTGTACCTCACTTTTACCTACTTTTCCCTGAGTCTCTTCAAATATGTACCTGAGTGTTTGAGAGGCCTGGCAGAGGCAGAAACACAAAGGCATATCAGCTTTTCTGCTGTTACACACTATGCAAATAGCTTTGGAAGGAGTTCCAGAAGCATACCCTTATGTAGGAGTACAACACTGAAATACAAAAAGATGTAGCCATGTACTGGTAGCAACCAACTGTAACAATGCCATTGTTCCAGTGCTGAAAAGACCGGTGTGGTGCACAGACAAAGAATAACAGGCTAACCTCTGGCTACCATGTGGATAGGTCCACAGTTGGGAGCTACGCAATCAGACCACTTGCCTTGATAAACTAACAGGTACACAGCAACCCTTTAAGTCCAGCAAGATAAAATTCACACAATAATACATAAAGCTCTCTGTACTTCTGCACCCCTACCCCTGTAGAATATACCTGTGTGTTCAGGGTCTACCAAGGATGTAGGTAGGCATACTCAGTACTGAAGTTTGTCCAGTTTTCTTGAGCAGCCTGTGCTAATGTCAACACTAAAAAAGCACAAACTGTTCAGAAGTGAGTAAATTAATATTCACAGTATAGCAGTTCACAAACAATTCATGTGCCAAAGGAATACATCTCAACAACTAGTTTTGTATGGCAGTTAATTGTACAATTGGAAAAGAAAGTACATACTCCCATGTATCTTGGGTTAGCATTTTGAGGGGTGAGTACAATTCTACACTGATAAGTGTGTACTGGAAGCAGCAACATTCAGGTCTGAGTACAACATTTAAATCACTGGCTACACCCCTGGTTTCAGATATAAGAACTATACCAACCTTCTGCCTTAAACAACGATGTCCACAGTAAACAAGCATGATCCCCATCTTGGAAAGCTGAAAGGGCCACGCCTACCCGAGTTAGCAATTTATAGCATTGGGTTGCTATGACAGTGATTACTGCAATTACCACACAGCAGGCTGCATGCAACTAGCAAATGGTGGCCACCAATTGGTGCAGAGGCCATCACATGCGCATGTGCAAATACCTATAAAAGCAGGCTGTAATTGCTGCCAACAAACTCAATCACTCTACTGCAGAGACTGACAGAGAGAGAGAGACAGAAAGAGAGAGAGAGAGACAGTGAAAAGCAAAAGGAAAAAGAAAAAGAAATAATACCAACTGATACAAAGGAAAGGTATGTAATAGCTATGTATTTACTGGCATGTAGTAGATGTTTTTGAAGAGTACTCTACATAATGTGAACCATTCATATGTGGCAGCAGTACATATCTATGCACAGATGTCCTGCTTAACTATTGCCATGGACAATTCAGTGGGTACCTGTGGGCAGTGGGACATAACTGTGAAATGTGTAGCTCAGCATTAAACGTCAAACATCTGATCCATGTTATCTGTGTTCTGTACAGTAGTGTGGCCAATGGCTGTTTGGGGGATTAGCGCAAACATTTATATAATCATGGGTGTGACAGAGTAACACATGCATGATAGTCATATTAAAGTGTAGCTTAGCGCAGTACCAGGCTAGTATGCTAATCTAGCATTTGGAGCTATATATACCCCCTCTAATGTTACTGTGGGTTCACATGTGACATCTGTTCATGTTGCAGCAAGGCCCAACAGTTCAGCTGTGAGGTCCAGGGACTTACAACAGTGTGGACCTTGTGTGTGTGTGGCACACACATACGGAGAGATATATATGTGTCATATATATTAACATCTGTATATGTGCATACAGCAAGGGACATATTGCAACTGTTTGTGAAGGGTGGACATATATATGTTGGTGAAGGTTGTTATGTGCATATCTGTATGTAGGTTTTAGTGTGTGACAAACAAGACAGCATACAGTGCTGGTATATGACATGTGGTGGTTAAACACTGTGGATGTTTTGTTCAGTTTTCAATGTTGCAGCCAGTGAGGCCTGCTAAAGCTACCTGGGCTGTGAACACTTTCAATGCATTTCTCACAAGACTGTGCGATATTATTACATTACTGTATAGCTCACATCCTTTGTATAATTGATATTCCCACCATGAAAGGTGGACTGTATATGTGCCTATATGTATATGTACACCAATGGATGTGTATATGTATATATGCATATATATATATATATATATATATATATATATATATATATACAGAGAGAGAGAGTCATATATACTCATACACACCCACATCTACTTGTTGCAATAAATTCTATGTAAAGTTGACTGAGTGTGATGGTCAATGTGTTGAGGAATATGTCAAAAATGTGTATTTGTGGGATAGCTTAGTGGGAAACTGTTTCTGTCATGGTATTATGGGTCCTTGCTTTGATGCCAGCAAAAGCTGTGTATGCTGTTGCTAGGCTGATAAAGCACTATGGCATACAGTCTGATGTAGTCCCTTGGTGTTAACTGAGGTGTGTCATTGGTGGCTAAAGCACTACATGTATGCTTACTGATTGGTACTGATGTTGAATCCAAATCCTGTATGTACTGTAGTACTACTTGAAGCTCTGGGCCTAAACAGCAAAGTATGGTGTATGTCCACATTGCTTGGAACCACTGTTTTGTGTGGTCTCTGTAGTCATCACAGATTACATTCCTCAAGCTTAAGGTTTTGTAAGTACTGACACACAGTACTGTATGGTACACATGTAAAGCTTATCTGGGTTGCCATACCTTTGTATCTTGTAATTATGTCTGATGTGTGTGTGGGTATGCCTGTAACATGTCCTCTGTCATATGTGTGTTACAACATATAACTGCGTATCTAGCAACATTTACAGTTTGCTACAGCAGTATGCCACCTATATTCACAATTGTGCACATATTTTGACTACGGGTTTGCCATCAACAAGTTGTGTGGTATAATGGTAATACTGTAACTGGACCTTACAAACATTGCGATGGATGACATATTTCTTTATGCATTGGCTTGATCTATATCTGCTGTGGCTAGGTGGTGCATTGTGTTGCATACAGTGAGCCAGGTACTTTTGTATAGTCTTATATAGTGATTTTATTTTGTTGCTGTGCAGAACATGGTTTATTATATAGAGCGTGCCAGCCACTTTCAAGCAGTTGTGGGGTGAGCACTGATAAGTGGTAGTGAAAGTGTTTAATCTCAGTCAGCTAATAGGTTGCTATATATGGCAGTTCAGTGATATCTGTACTGTATAATGTTAAATGTGCCATATGACTTGCTCATACATATCTTTTCTTTATGTCTTCCAGGGATCATGGCACACCATAGAAATCCTAGCTACAGTAGTACTGAAGATGAGATTCTTACCAGCTGTATGATTCAGCACTACAGCCTACTATTCTCCAGAACCAGCCAAGATCAGCATGAGCATACTGCAATGTGGCAAGATGTTGTCTGGAGGCTTAACGAGGTAGGCCTGCATAACCAGACATATGAGCAGGTACGCCACCACTGCAGTGATCTACTTAGACATGTCCGTCAGCGTGCTTCTGATGTATGGAGACAACAGCTTGCAACAGGTGGTGGAGTTAACATCCATCCCTCCTCACCAGAGTGGAGGAGCTGCTCCTGAGCCTGGTGGCACCTGCCCAACAACAACAGCAGCAGACATTTACCATGATGGAGGTTGGGGCCACCCAGCAAGAACACATGCAGCATGCAGGTAACATGGCATATCTGTAGACTACTGTTACCTCTATTGATAGATCATGCATATGTGAGATGTGTACTGTGTAGTTAGAAGATGTGGAGCCTGTTGTTGTGCAATACTGATAATTTGGAACATAATCTGTATGCCTGCGAATGTAAACTGTTGTTCTACTGTAAGACTACAAACCCACAGTAGCAATGCCACAGTTGTCGCCACTGACAAACTGTCTCATATCTATGTAGGTCCCTCTGGTGTGATAGCAAGGCAGCAGACAGATGCTGGTGAGAGTGTTCTACATTTATTATTGCAAATAAAAAGTGCATGTCATAGTTAAGGTGTAGGCCATGTACACATGTAACACACCTACCCATAATGCATGCTGTGCATGTTTGCTGTGACACCATGCACATCTCACTAATGTGATTAGCTGCCTCAAACACATGCAACACACAGACCATCTCAAACAAATGTGCCTACACTATAGTGACCACTGGATAGGCAAAGTCGATACCCAACATGCACATAACATACACAACTATGTCATACACAGAACATGTTAACATGCTACACATGAATGATTCATAAACCCTCAGTAAAGTCACACTCCAGTATCCCAAATGTCATCCACACAGCACACATAATATACCTGAGGGGTAGAGGCCTATCATGGGGCAGTGAAACACTCTGAAACACACAACACATTCATGTTAGGGAATGCTTCTTATTGGTCTCCTTAAAAACTCATGTAACAACTGGTTGTGAAATGGTGAATGTAGCCATGGTAGTGCACTTCCGGTACAGCATAATAGGTTCTGGTTTGGGACACATTTGTAGCCTTGAGTGACCACATGATGCTTCATGATGATGGCTTATGGTACTACACCCCATCCAGTTATTGTAACCACAGTACTACACATAGCTTTCATTGCCATACACCTCAATGTTGTGTGTGTGCAAACATATGCACCTCTAAACAATATGCATACCAATCACCATTTGCACAACTTAAACATACATGTCTTGTGATGCTATTGAGTGGTTAGGTCATATGACACACACTGGGTATGTGTGATGTTTAAATTTGCAGTTGTGTTTTAGCATGCCATGTCATGGATGACACTGGCATGTCCACAATATGATCTACACTCACCATAACTACTGTACATTGGGTATGTGGACCAATGGTATTCCATCAGTTATACATGCACCACTGATCTTGTGTGTATACACATCATGCATGAGCTAAAACTGTGTCCACAATTATTTGCTAAAGACACAGAGGCTCTAATCAGAATTGGATATCTATGTGACACACAGATACACATCCAGCCATGGTATGTAGACCTGTGAGTGATGGTGCACAGTACATTACAGAGTTTTGAATACTTGCACAGCAATGTTGTGGCCATGTATGCATTGTGTTCCAGGTGGAGGCCAATCACTGAACAAGAAAACACATGCATCAAAGCCATGTATACTATTAGTAACAAAGACTGTCTACACTTGCACTGCATGCTGTTGAGCAACACATGTCCTGCATACTGACATGTGTGATATGACTGTTTTTCTTGTGATACTGTACCCCACCATCAACTGCTATTGAGTATGTTCTGAGATTGCTGGTGTGTGTGTGTCTGTGTGTGTGTCTGTATGCTTTAGTGAAGAGTGTATTTGTGTGTGTGCATATGTGCATGTGCATGTGTGCATGTGGTCTGACATCATGTACAGGTCTTAAAGTGTGTTTCCTGTTTTCCTCTCACAGGTGCTGAGGTGGGGCTGGTTCAGTGCAGCAGGGAACCTGATGTCACTGACACATATAGTGATAATGAGGATAGGTGTGTTGAGGCACAGGCAGGTTTGTCAGGGTCTGTTGTTGGGCCACCAATTGACAGCACACAAGTCTCCACCCCATCCATGCACACAGTCATACTGCCTGTACATCCATCATCACCACTACCCTTAGCAGAGGGACAGTGTACAGTCGGCACTGGCCAGGACAGTGTGGTATCTATGGCACATGCATCACGACACAGCAGCCATAGCCAGATGTCTGGAACTGTACCACATAGGCAGATGCCCAGGGGTTCTCGTCAGAGTACTGCTGGTTATCATGCCCCTGGCAGACGTGCCACAACTCTTACAACCACACACATGTTCCAGGCTGTCATGGAGGCACAGGCACATAGGGAGCTGTACACCAGACAGGGACTAAGAGCACAGAGGGCTCATAACACCTCTGTAAATGACAGTATTCATGACCTAGCAGGTGCCATACATAATTACACCGAGGTCATTGACAGACGTTGGGGTGAGACATTAGATGCCCTCCACAGTGTCATGTCCATGTGTCAGGACAGTGCGGGACGGTTGAGATGTCGACGTATGCCAGCAACAGCATCAGCTGGCAGTAGCTGTGGATGTCCATCAAGTCATAGCCACACCCGTAGTGCCAGTACCAGCCCCAGCAATGCTGGGGGGGGCTGAACATTGACCGTCCTGGAAGACCACGTGCACGTGGCTCTGGCCAGTCCCAGCAGGGACCTGGATCCAGTGGACATATGTCAACCTCTGAGGATAGTACCCAGTCTGGATTAGTACCTGATACTGTCTGTAGCACCCCTGCCAGGCGCAGGTCCCATATCCATGGCCAGAGACAGTGATCTGTAAAGCCTAACAGGTACAGTCTGTAGCTGTCCCACAAATCCCCATATATGGCAGCCACATGGTGGAACTTTGTGCATGTAGACACACACACATAAACCAGACACCTAGGGCGAACACATACCCACACACATTACATCCACATTGGCCAATAACAGTACTCTGGGCCCTCACACACACACTCACACACACATGTCGATTGTATGGCTCAATGTAGGCCTCTGGCAAACCAACAACACACCCTGTGCATATGATGAAACCTGTGCCACCTCCTGTCATCTGTAACATTGATGCAGGAACAGGCTAACATGGTGCTGATGCACAGGGTGACTTTATTACAGTATAGCAATATTTTAATGTGTAGCATGTTGTCAGCAATAAAGTGTAATGATATCCTTGAAGGTGTAGCTGAGCAGGCATGATGCATTAAAGCTATAATTATCAATGTAGTATTGTTTACACCAGTGTTTATTCCAATTGTGTATTGTCTGCCCATGTGCCAATTTGCTGATGTGTGTAGTTTTGTCAGCATGTGTCATAGAGTGGACAGTAAGTGTGGGATGTGTGCAGCACAGATTTGCAGTTGTACATTTGTGAACATGGTTGAGGTGCACTGTCTGCATGTATGTGCATAATGGACACATGGGCAGGGTGACATGCCCTGTATTAGACAGTGTTAACACTCCATAGTTCCTATTGGTAGCCAGTATGCATTGTACTACACACATTTTGGAACGTGAGTACACGTGTGTGTATGACACTGTTTGACACTGTGCTGTGGGTGATACTGTTGTTACTACCTGTCATTGGTTTGCATTCCGGTAGTATACATAACCTCAACAGCCTGCCCATAAACAATTGTTAGATGATGGCTTGACAACTGACACACAGATGTAGGACACACAGTAACATTTGCAGCCTTCAAGTACTATTCTATGCCAGTAACAAGTGGTATTCACCTGCACTCAGTCCTGGGACCACTCCTGTTTGACATATAGCTTTCTTAGGTATAAGCAAACACAGTAGGGATATGTCTGGCCAGGTTTGGCAATGCATACTGTGGGCTATAATGTATTCTCCAGATGACACACACATCCTCCAAAAGGGTATCATACAGACAGATACCTGGTGTCAAACCCATGCTGTAAAGCTATAAGCCAAATAAAGCATAGTCATCCACTTTTACAAAACATAGTATCCCCAGAGTACCACATAGGTAGTAGCCCCCAAAAAGTGGAACAGGTACCGATGTATACATAGAGCCATGTGTTAAGTCATCTCTCCTTTGATAATCACATTTCCAAAGGGTTTTGGAAATCCCTCTGTGAATCACATAAGCAATAAGGGGTCTGCATGTATATCCACAAAGGTTGTTGCACACCTATAATAAATAGCCACCTTTGACAGACTTTGCTGCTTTTGAACAGGTTTCAAATATACCTCAGGCATAAACCCTCACTCACACTATTCAATAGAAACCGTAATGAGTGTATGTGAAATGGATGACGTAGGCCAGGGATCACAGCAGTGGCTAGGCTTGTCACAAGCATACAGATGTGACCTAAGGTCTGGAAAGCGGCAGCACACTCTGGCAAAGATAACAGATGTGTTCATGGAGAAAGCAGGGTTCCCACCTATGAAATAATTGAGGTCAAATATATGTATATGTATTTGCCACACAGCGACCTGACATGTGTAATGCACATACTGTTGTCATTGTGATATGTCATACAGTAGTAAAAGCAAAGCCCACAACACATTGACCAACAGTGTCATACACGTGGAGTACACACAGTCACCAAGTGCAGGATTCAAACCCCTACTTAACGATATTACAGCAGTACACATTTACACGACGCACTATACATATTACTGGGAGTTTTTCTTTCCACAGGTATATTTGTAGGATGGTGATATGATCAGACTTGACAAAGATGAGTATACTACTTTTAAGGTGTTTTAGTAGTCTCCAAAAAGATTGCTCCTCTCCAAGGAGACACACACAGCTGGCAAGTGCAGGATTCAAACCCCTATCTAACTACTTTATGATACTACAGCAGTAGGTATTTACACGATGCACTATACACATTACTGGGAGGTCTTTTTTCCACAGGTATATTTGTAGGATGGTGACATCATCAGACTTGACAAAGATGAATATACCACTTTTAAGGTGTTTTAGTAGTCTCCAAAAAGATTGCTCCTCTCCAAGTAAACACACACAGCTGGCAAGTGCAGGATTCAAACCCCTATCTAACTACTTCATGATACTAGAGCAGTATGCATTTATACAACATGCTATATACATTACTGGGGACTCATCTTTCCACAGGTATATTTGTAGGATGGTGACGTCATCAGACTTGACAAAGATGAGTATACTACTTTTAAGGTGTTTTAGTAATCTTCAAAAAGGTTGCTCCTCTCCAAAGAGAGACACAAACACTCTCATACAGTTGGCAAGTGCAGGATTCAAACCCCTACCTAACTACTTTATGCTACAAGAGCAGTATACATTTACACGACACGCTATATACATTACTAGGAGTACTCCTTTCCACAGGTATATTTGTAGGATGGCGACATCATCAGACTTGACAAAGATGAATATACCACTTTTAAGGTGTTTCAGTAGTCTTCAAAAAGGTTGCTCCTCTCCAAAGAGACACACACACTCTCTCATACAGGTGGCAAGTGCAGGATTTAAACCCCATCTAATTACTTTATAATACTAGAGCAGTATGCATTTACATGACACGCTATATACATTACTGGGAGCTCTCCTTTCCACAGGTATATTTGTAGGATGGTGACATCATCAGACTTGACAAAGATGAGTATACCACTTTTAAGGTGTTTCAGTAGTCTTCAAAATGGTTATTCTGCTCCAAGGAGAGAGACACACACACTCTCATACAGTTGGCAAGTGCAGGATTCAAACCCCTACCTAAGGGTACTAGATCAGTACACATTTACACAACACGCTAAACACATTATTGAGAGCTCTGTTTTCCACAGATATAGTTGTAGGATGGTGACATCATCAGACTTGACAAAGTGGGTTACATTAGGTGACATTAGGTGGGCTACATAGAAGGAATTTCTAAACACTTTGGCAATGTGATCATCAAAGGAGAGTTTACTATCTACCTGGGTCCCCAGGTCCATAATTACATTCTCCGTACATACTGGATTACCACCTATGTGGTAATTTGTGGGAGCTTTGTTTTATCCAAAGGGGATGACTATGAATTTTTTGGCATTCTGCTTGAGGGCATTGTTTTGACAACAGGTATCTGTCTCTGTAAGACCCTTCTGGAGGATGTCTATGTCAGCCGTAGAGTCGATTATGGACCACAGTTAGCAGTCATCTGCATACTTGGTCAGACATACTCCTCCCGTGCTTGCCTGTACCTCTGAGCAGTATCTACTGAACAGGTGGGGTCCCAGGACCAAGACCTGTGAGATGCCACTTGTGACTGGTTTAGAGTCGGACATGGCACCCGCAACTCTGACCATGTGTGTTTGATCTGTGAGCCAGTTCATTGGTTCATAGGTTCATAGGTTCATAGGTTCATACTAGGCTATCTGCCCTTGGGCAATTATAAGCCTAGCCCGATTCTGTATGGCTTACGCCACCCCTTGATTTGAGTATACTGTGCCCTTTTTAAGGTTTAGTTTACTGTGCCTCTGTCTAATAGTGACATGGGAGTAATCCCTGGGACAAACCTACGATCCCCCATCCACTTATCGAGATTCTTCTTAAAGAGATTCAGTGAGGTGCTCTGCCTCACATGAACTGGAATTCTATTCCAGAGCGAAGGGAGCCTCTGGGTTATGAACCTGTCCCTCCAGCAAGTTCTATTTATTTCTGTGCTGAGGTTCAAGTCCCTCAGTGTGGCTCTAAGGGATTTAGATTTACTGAGGTGGAGCATGTCCATTAATTCTGGATTTGACATAGCTTTGTATGTCAGGCATAGATCGCCTCAAGTAGGCGGTATGCAACTGAGTAGAGCTGGAGTTTTTTTAACCGAGCAGCATATGGCATCTGTTTGAGACCCTTGATCCTCTTGGTGAGATACTTTTGGGGTCTTTCTAATTGCTGCAGGTGTCGGGTAAGGTACATCCCAAAAGGGGCATTGTATTCTATGATGGGCCTGATGAGGGATGAATAAAGGGGCATGATTACCTCTCTTGATCTAGATGTGAAACCCTTCGTGATGAGGTGGGCTATGTAGAAGGTCTTTCTAACCCCTTTGGCAATGTGGTTTTCAAAGGAGAGATTGCTATCAACTTGGGTCCCCAGGTCCTTCATAACGTTCTCTGTACTTAATGGGTTTTCGCCTATGTGGTAATTTGTGGGCACATTGTTTTTGCCAGTACATTTTTTGGCATTTAGCTTTAAACCATGGTGCTGGCACCAGTTATCTGTCTCTGTGAGACCTTTTTGAAGGATGTTTGTGTCAGCTGGAGAGTTGATTATGGCCCCCAGTTTGCAGTCATCTGTGAACTTGGTGAGCCATAGTCCTCCCACGTTTGCCTGTACCTCGGAAAAGTATATACCGAACAAGAGTGGTCCCAGGACAGAACCCTGTGGGACGCCACTTGTGACCGGTTTCGAGTCTGACATGGCTCCAGCAACTCTCACTCTGTGGGTTCTGTCTTTGAGCCAGTTTGCGACCCATCTTGTGACATAGGGGTTTATATTTAAGCTGGATAGCTTATCTATGATGCCCGAGTGGGGTATTGTGTCAAATGCCTTTGCAAGGTCCAGATAGGCTGTGTGGACTACCTTCCCTTCATCTATGGCTTTGGTGACTGTTTCAAAGAAGTCAACCAGGTTCAAAAGGCAGGATCTGCCCTTGACAAAGCCGAACTGGGTAGGATCTAGTGTCTGTAGGTCCCCAATGTCTTTGTTTATGAGCTCCATGATGATCCTCTCCATAGCCTTGCAGACTAAGCTAGTCAGGCTTATGGGGCGATAATTTCCAGGGTCCGTAAAGGCTCCACCTTTGTGGAGTGGGACCACTGTTGCTGTACGCCATTCTGTGGGCATATATCCTGTAGTGAGGCTGAGATTGCATAGCTGTTTTATTTAAGGGAATAGTTCCTCTTGTAGTTCATGTAGGACGCAACCTGGGATGCCATCTGGTCTCATGGAAGCAGTGTTTTTTGCTTTGGAGAGGGCAGCCTTCACCTGAGCATCTGAGATGTTTGGGAGGCAGCCCTCTGCCGGGATAGATACTTGCTCTTTGGGAGTTTGCACTGAACCTGTCTGCCAGGATATTGGCGATGTCTGTGGGTTCAGTGTATTTTTTGTCGTTTAGAATCAACTCAGAACAAGTCTGGGAGTTGCATCCCAGGTTTCTAACATAACTGAAAAAAGCCTTATGATTGTCTTTGGTGTCCTGTGCAATATTTCTCTCGAAGCTGGCCTTGGAGGATTTTATGAGGGATCGTAATTTTTTGCTAGTACTGATCAGAGATGCCTTCCCTATTAGGGATTTTGCTCTATCATGTAGTAGCTTCCTCCTTCTGTTGTACAGTTTATTTATGGCAGGGGTCCACCAGACTGGACGCCTGCCTTTGGATGATTGGGTCTTGGTTTTGTTTGGGATAGCATGATCCATATATTCCTGGAGATGTCCATAGAATGCATTTATATAGGATTCTGCAGTTTGGGCTGTAGTTTCCACTGGCCCTGGGGCCTTGAAGGATTCCACTTCAGTTTTGAGAAGTGAGAAGTTCGCTTTTGAGAAGTTTTTCACTGTGGTTTTCTGGGCTGGGGGTGGGGTCGGGATGTGGACATCCAGTGAAATTAATTTATGGTCTGATCTTACCAATGAGGGATATACTTCTGGTGTGGAGCATAGAGTCCCCATGTTGGTAATGATCAGGTCTAGTATGTTGTCCCCTCTTGTGGGAGTGGTGACTAGTTGTTCCATAGCATTTGAGTGTATAATTTCCAGGAATCTTTGGGCTAAGGTGCTGGGGCTTGAGTAGTGCTCCCAGTCAATGTTTGGGTAGTTGAAGTCGCCCAATAGGTTCATAGGTTCATAGATTCATAGGTTGGTACTAGGCTATCAGCCCTAGGGCCTATACAAGCATAGCCATAACAATTCCCTGGCTATTTCTTCCCACATTATTTACTTTCCTGGACCCCTGTCTAGCAGGGCGACTGACATGATCCCTGGGGTGAATTACCTTTCTCCCATCCAATCGTCAAAGTTCCTCTTAAAGAGGTCCAAAGAGGCACTCTGCTTGACATGTATGGGCAATCTATTCCAGAGTCTGGGGAGTCTCTGGGTCAGGAACCTATCCCTCCAGCATGTTTTGTTTATTGTGATGACAAGGTTTAGATCCCTGGAGCATGTAGCTCTGAGGGATTGGGATTTCTTTATGTGTAGCATGTCCAACAGCTCTGGGTTTGACATGGCCTTGTATGTTAAGCAGAGATCGCCTCTGAGTAGACGATATGTGACAGAGTATAGCTGGAGTTTTTTAAGGCGGTCAGTGTAGGGCATCTGTTTTAGGCCTGTGATTCTTTTAGTGAGGTATTTCTGAGGCCTTTCCAGTTGTTGCAGATGTCTTGAGAGGTACATACCAAATGGGGCGTTGTATTCTATAATGGGTCTAATGAGGGATGAGTACAGTGGGACAATAACCTCCTTTTTTCTGGATGAAAAGCCCTTTGTGATGAGGTGTGCCACATAGAAGGATTTCCTGACTGTTGTGGCGATGTGGTTATCGAAAGTGAGACCACTGTCCACCTGTGTCCCTAAGTCTCTTATCACACTTTCTGTGTTTAGTGTGCTGCCACCTATATGGTAATTCATGGATACATGTTTTTTCCCAAAGGGGATAACAATACATTTCTTGGTATTGAGCTTGAGCCCATGGCTCTGGCACCAAGCATCTGTTTCTGTAAGGCTCTTTTGTAGATTATCCACATCATTTGGGGATTCAATAATGGCTCCCAGTTTGCAGTCATCTGCAAACTTTGTTAGCCAGAGTCCCTTAGTGTTGACCTGTACTTCAGAGAAGTAGATGCCAAACAAGAGCGGCCCCAGGACTGAACCCTGAGGTACTCCACTTGTCACTTGTCTGGAGCTGGATTTGGAGTCGGCTACTTTTACAGTGTGGGTTCTATCAGTAAGCCATTTAGCAACCCACTGGGTGACATAGGGATTAATGCCCAACTTAGTAAGTTTATCTATGATTCCAGAGTGGAGGATGGTGTCAAAGGCCTTGGCAAGGTCTAGATAGGCTGTATGGACCACCTTACCCTTATCCATGGCTCTGGAGACTGATTCAAAGAAGTCAATCAGGTTCAGGAGACAAGATCGGCCCTTTACAAACCCAAACTGGGTGGGGTCCAGTGTTTGAAGTTTGCCAATGTCTTTGTTTATAAGTTCCATGATAATACGCTCCATGGCCTTGCAGATAAGGCTTGTCAGACTGATGGGATGGTAGTTTCCGGGATCCAAGGTGGATCCCCCCTTGTGGATTGGGATAACTGTAGCTCTGCGCCACTCAGTGGGCACGAAACCTGAGGTGAGGCTATGATTAAACATGACACTTAGGTGAGGTGCCAGTTCATATTGTAGTTCATGTAGTACACAGCCCAGGATGTCATCTGGTCCCATGGATGCTGTATTCTTGGCTTTAGAGAGTGCGTTTTGTACCTGTGTGGCCATTACTACTGGAATTTGGCAATCTTCCGGTATTGAGATGGGCCATTTAGGGGGTGAGAGGGGGGTGAAGTTGGCACTGAATCGATCTGCCAGGATATTGGCAATATCCTTCGGATCAGTATATTTAATGCCATTCTGTTTTAGCTCAGAGCAGATCTGAGCATTGCCATTTAGATTCTTGACATAGTTATAGAATGCTTTGTGGTTGTCTTTGGAATCTTTGGCAATTTTATTTTCGTAACTAGCTTTGGAGGATTTTATGAGGCATCTCAGTTTCTTACTGAGGCTAGTAAGGAGTTTTTGCATCCTGGGATTTTCCTCTTTTCTGCAAAAGTTTCTTCCTTTTGTTGTAAATTTTGTTTATGGCAGGGGACCACCAGATTGGCTTCCTTTTTTTGGATGAGAGCATTTTGGTTCTATTTGGGATGGCACGATTCATGCATGAGTGGATGTGCTCAGACAGTGCCTTAGTGTAGGATTCAGCAGTTGAACTTTCAGTTCCTGTCTGCATGGGTGTCATGAAGTTTGTCACTTCTGACTTGAGTAGCATGAAGTTGGCTTTGGAGAAGTTTTTATGGTGGTTTTTACTGGGGGTGGGGTGGGATGTGGATGTTAAGGGTGATTAGCTTATGGTCAGACCTGACTAACGAGGGGTGACCATAGGTATGAAGCATTGATTTCCCATGTTGGTAAAGACCAGGTCTAGGATATTGGAGCCCCTGGTGGGACTATGGATTAGTTGATCCAGGGCATTGGAATTTATGAATTCCAAGGACCGTTATGCAAAGGTGTTGGGACATGAGTAGTTTTCCCAGTTAATGGCAGGGTAGTTAAAATCACCCAGTATTAGGGTGTTTGGTTCTATCTTAAAATTTTCCAGTATGTTTAGAAAGGTGTAGTGAGAATCTTGGGGTATGGTGTGGGATCTGTAGCAAGCTACAATTTGGATTGCAGTCTTACCTAGTGTTAGTTGCACTTGGAGAATTTCAGACACATTGTGTTGGCCAACTAGCCTGGTGGTGTGAATATCCTTGGTGAATATTGACACTCCTCCACCTTTAGTGTTTCGGTCCTGGTTTGGTGGCCAAAAAGTGTGGTAAGAGTTGTAGCCTGGTATTGCAGGGGTGCTCTCTGGAGCCTTGAACCAGGTCTCAGTTACTGCACAGATATCGATGTTCTCCATTTTTAGGGGTGCCTCGAGAGAGTGCATTTTGAGGTTTAGACTTCTAGCATTGAGTAGCATTACCTTCAGATTTTGCACGCTTGTACCTGTTACAGTGGTGGTTTTGTCCTTTGAAGTTTGCCTAAAAAAAGCACTATAGGGGTGGCAAGAGCTTTAGCCAGTAACCTGAATCCTAGGGGCGACAGGTGCAGACCATCTCTGGCAAAGCATCGTGGTCTGTCAATCATGTCATCCCACGCAGACAGATACTGGATCCCCTTTGAATGACACCATAAGCTTAGCCAATTGTTGAAGTCAATCATTTTATCCTTATATTGTGGTATCATTCTGGGCGAAGGCAGGATGCTACTCAGGGCTAGGGTCATACCTGCCTGGGCCACATGATCCGAGAGCTCTTCCATGTCTCTTTTCATGTAGTCCAGGGAGGTCGTCTCAAGTCATTCACTCCAACATGGACAATGACAGAGTCATATTTGTACTTGTTGTGGAGTGACTTGAGTGCATGCTATGTGGCGGATCCTGGCACCCGACAGGCAGCTGACTGTAATTTTCTCCTTATTCAACCTGGTGAGAGGGACATCAGTGTGCCGGACTATAGAGTCACCTATGACTAAAGTGTTAGGTACATTGTCTTGCCTTAGGGGCTGTTGCTGGGTGGCACACTGGTGTTGTGAACTATGTGACACATTGGTTGTGATTGGTGTTTGTTTGCGTTTCAGCTTCAGAGATCTTTGTTGCTTGGGCAGGTTACAGTTAAGGGCCTCTGCATATGTGGATTTAGTGTTGCTATATGTGGGTGTTGGTGGTGCAGGTTTAGAAGGGCTATGTGTTGCTTGAGGTGTAGTGTGGGTGTTAACCTTCTCCTCTTGACTGTTTAGCACAATCTTGGGTGGAGAGAGCTTTGCTTCCATTTTGGCTATGTAAGTGCATCTCTCACAGGTTGTAGTGTTGGGTGGTAGGAGGAGAGGGTTGTCTGTGTACATGAGGCAATTTCTGCATTGCCCCAGTATGCCCAGATTCACCAGGTGGACAGGAGAAAGCCTGGTTTGGGGCTTTTTTTTTTTCTTTGTAAAGTATAGGAGCTGTTTCCTTAGCAAGGTACTTTGCAATTATAGGCTGTTTCGTGCCTGCTATTAATTTATCCTTGTTAACAAGGAGAGTTCAGTGTTTGTATGAGTTTAAGGCTTCCTAGTGCTTTACAGCAGGTATTAGACAAAGTGCTAGTCACAGGGATGCTTAAAGGTAAGATTGAAAAGAATGCACTCTGCAGTGTGCACTAGAGAAGTTAGATGTGAAAGTAGGAGTGTGCACTAGAGAAGTTAGATGTGAAAGTAGGTAACTTGAGTTTTACCTGTTTAAAAAGTTAAGGTTTAGTGGAGAGTTACTATTTTTAAAACAGCAAGATGGATTGAAAGGGGTGGTCACTTTTGTATTTTGGTACTATGAAATACTGTAGGATGGCCAATAAATTTAAATAATTGAAGGGGTGGGATTTCAAAAATGATGACTTTGTGATTACTCACATAAGCCAGTGAAAGTAGAGAGAAATGAGATATATGGTCAGATTAACATAAGAGGCAGGCAACTAGAAAGACAGTGGTATTTAACAAGACAACTTAAATGGGTAGGAGGGCGGGGGAAAAAAAATTCTGCCTGACTCAGAACAGAGAGAGCTGTGGTCTCTTTTGAAGTTTTAATATGCCGTTAAAACAGAATGCAAGCAAAACACAAGGTAAAGAAAACAAACTACAGAGAGATCTTCATGTTCTCCAATGTTTTCAGGAAAGCTGAATGGGATTCCTGACTTTGAGAGGGTGGTCTGTAGGATGCTATAAACTGAAAAGCAGTCTTGCCCACTGTTAGTTGCACATGGATGGTCTCCGATACTTTGTGCAATGCCACTAACCTGGAGGTGTGGATATCCTTGATAAATATGGAAACTCCCCCTCCTTTTGTGGTTCGGTCCGGGTTTTGGGGCCAAAAAGCATGATACGAGGTATAGCCTGGTAGTGCTGGGGTGCTCTCTAGAGCCTTGAACCAGGTTTCTGTCACTGCACAGATATCAATGTTCTCCATACTGAGGAGAGCTTCGAGTGCGTGCATCTTGAGGTTAAAAGACTTCTGGCGTTTAGCAGCATTACCCTTAGTTTCTTGTTCCTTGTGCTGTCTATGGGGGTGGGTTTGACTTTTGAGCCTTGCCTAAAAAAGGCACTATGGGGGTGGCAAGAGCCTTTGCCAATATCCGAAAACCCAGTGGTGACAGGTGCAAGCCGTCCCTAGCGAAGCAATGTGGCTTGTCGAGCATGTCATCCCAGGCTGACAGACACTGGATCCCCTTTGAATGACACCAAAATTTTAGCCAATTGTTAAAATCGATCATTTTGTCTTTGTACTGTGGCATCATTCTAGGTGAGGGTAAGATGCTGCTCAAGGTCAGGGTCATACCAGCCTGGGCTACATGATCAGAGAGCTCCTCTATGTCTCTTTTCATGTAGTCCAGGGAGGTGCGTCTCAGGTCATTCACACCAGCATGTACAATGACTGAGTCATATTTGTATTTGCTTTGGAGTGACCTGAGTGCTTGAGTTATGTGTCGGATCCTAGCACCCGACAGGCAGCTCACCGTGACCTTCTCTTTATTCAGCCTGGTGAGCCCGCCGTCAGTGTGTCTGACAATAGAGTCACCTATAACAAGAGTATCAGGTGTGTTATTCAGCCTTAAGGGCTGTGGCTGCTTGGCACACTGACTTTGTGGGTTATGTGTTGTGTGTGTTTTGTTTTGAGGTAGCGTTTGCTTGGATGTCTGCTTTGGAGGTCTCTGTTGCTTAGGTAGATTTTTATTTAGAGCCTCCGAGTATGTTTTTGTGTATTTATGTATTTGGTTCGCTGATGTGGTGGGACTATGTGATACTGGAATTGTGTTGTGTGAGGTTACCTTCTCCTCCTGACTGGTTACACCAGTTTTGAGATGAGAGAGCTCAGCCTCCAGTTTGGCTAAATAGTTGCAACTCTCACATATATTTGAACCTGTTTGGAGGAGGAGGGAGTTGTCCGTGTACATGAGACAGTTGTAACATTGCCTCAAAATTCCCAGATTCACCAGCTGGACTGGAGAGAAAACCATTGACTGACCTTTGGACATGCTAGAGTAACAGGGAAACTGAATTTAAGACGGACCAATAGAGGACAGGGTAATCGTAGAGAGTATAAGAGTAAGTAGTGCTTATGGTTTAATAGTGCTAACTTGTAGGATTACTTAATTGGACCAGTGAAGGGCCTTAGAATGAGAATATGGTGTTTAAATTGAGAGATAGAGCAGTTCTAAGGGAAAAAGTGAAGAGCAGACCTTGTGGAGCCAGGAATAGTTTAAACCCAATTAGGCGGCGCTGCCCGTTGTTGCTTATGCTCAAAACCGCAAAACCGCAAAAGAGGGTTTTAAGAGAGGAAGATGAAGGAGTTTTGGAATTTACCCAAAATGGCCAATAAAACTACAGTTTCAAGTCAGTAACCACTCCCACAGGGGCAGGCAGGCTGCTCAATGCTTTTCACTGCCACTGATCAACAGAGAGACTTTCCTTTAGCCCAAGCAAAAAATGGCCTCACAGAAACTTACAAACAGTTTAAGAACAGCAAGCCTGTAACTGAACTTTTTTAAATCTCAGAAAAGTGGGAAAAAAGCAAGATTTCTTTGTTTTTTTGTTCTTTCAGAGATAGCAGAGGTTAACAAGTATCAACAAGTTATAACAGTGCAGTAAATGACCCCACACAAGAGTGCTAGGCCAAAGACAGATAAAATGCAAGTTTTGAGAAAAAAACGATTTTAAAAATAAGTGCAAACAGGAAATTCAGTAAACAGCTCTAGGTTGTGCTCTAAATGCAGTTACTAATGCAGAAATCAAATTTAACAAGCCAGAAAATGCTCAAAATAGGCGGCTAGGGGTTAATGTTCAAGCTGGTAAGTTTGTCCATGATGCCAGAGTGGGGAATGGTGTCAAAGGCCTTAGTGAGGTCCAGGTGGGCTGTGTGGACTACTTTCACCTCCATCTATGTCCTTGGTAACTGTTTCAAAGAAGTCAACTAGGTTTAGGAGGCAGGATCTGCCTTTAACAAAGCCAAATTGGGTAGAGTCCAGTGTCTGGAGGTTCCCAATGTCTCTGTTTATGGGTTCCATGATAATTTGCTCCATGGCTTTGCAGACCAGGCTGAGTAGGCCTATAGGGAAATAGTTTCCAGGTTCTGTTGTGGCACAACCTTTGTGGAGCTGGATGATTGTTGCTGTATGCCATTATTTGGGTACATAGCCTGTGGTAAGGTTGAGTCTGGACAGTGAATGTAGGTGAGGGTGTAGTTCCTTTTGGGGCTGGTGTAAGACACAGCCTGGGACACCATCCAGTCCCATTGATGCTGTGTTCTTAGCTTTGGAGAAGGCTGTTTTTACATGCATGTCCATGAAGTCTGGGGCTCTGCATTCTTCTGGGATGGACACAGGCCCTTTTGGGGGTGGGGGGTGAAGTTTGCACTGAACTTGTCTGTCAGGATGTGGGCAGTGTCAGTTGGTTCAGTGTATTTTTTGCCATTTTGCAGTAGCTGATAGCATATTTAAAAGTTGCCACCTAAATATTTGGTATAGCTAACGAAGGCTTTGTGGTTGTTATTCTTAGATTCCTTGGCAATTTGTCTTTAGAAACTGGCCTTGGATTATTTTATGAGCGATCATTGTTTCTTCCTAATAATGATCAGTGATGCCTTTCCTTTTGTGAAGTTTGCTCTATCATGTGTTAGTTTCCTCCTTCTGTTGTATAGCTTATTTATGGGCAACGACCACCAGATTGGTTTCTTCTTTTTGGAGGAGTGCGTCTTGGTTTTATTTGAGATGTCTCGATCCATGCATCTCTGTAGATGCTCATAGAATGCACTTGTAAATGATTCAGCAGACTGTACAGCATTATCCTATAGCAAGGGGGCTTTGGAACTTTCCACTTTGGTCTTGAGAAGTGTGCAGTTTGCTTTTGAAAATTTCTTCACAGTGGTTTCCTTGACTGGGGGGGGAGATGGGATGTGGATGTCCAGTGTGATTACTTTATGGTCTGATATTACCAGCGAGGGGTTTATTTCTGGAGTGGAACACTGGTACCCCATGTTGGCGATGATCATGTCCAGTATGTTGTCACCTCTAGTGGGCGTGGTGACCAGCTGTGCCAAGGCGTTTGAGTTTTTAAACTCTAGGAAGCATTGGGCAAAGGACGTTGTACACGACTAATTCTCCCAGTCATTGTTTGGGTAGTTGTAATCTCCTCATATAATGGTGTTTGGTAGGACCTTTATATTTTCCAGTGTTCTCAGGAATACTGAGTGAGGTTCCTGAGACAAGGTAGGTGATCTGTAGCAGGCTACAATCTGATAAGCAGCTTTGCCCAATGTTAGTTGCACTTGCATGGGCTCCAAGGCCTCATGCTGTGCCACTAACCTGAAAGTGTGGGTATCCATAAGGTAAATGGATACACCCCTTCCTTTTGTATTTCACTCTGGGTTTGGGGCCGAAGATCAGAGGGATTGTGAGTGTTTTACGTGGAGCATGTCCAACAGCTCTGTGTTTGACATAGCTTTGTATGCTAGGCAGAGATCACCTCTGAGTAGGCGATATGTGAAAGAGTACAGCTGAAGCATTTTGAGATGGTCTGTGTATGGCATGTATTTCAGGCCACTAATCCTCTTTGTGAGGTATTTCTGCAGGCTTTCCAGTTGTTGTAGATGTCTTGTGAGGTACAAAGCAAAAGGGGCATTGTACTCTATTATGGATCTAGTGAGTGATGAGTAGAAGGGAACAATGTCCTCTTCTATTCTGCATGAGACACCTTTTGTGATGAGGTGTGCCACGTAGAAGGATTTCCTGACTACTGTGGGGATGTGATTATTACAGGTGTGTCCACTGTCCACCTGTGACCCAAGGTCTCTTATCACACTTTCAGTGTTAAGTATACTACCGCCTATGTTGTAGTTCATAGCTACATAGTGTTTACCAAAGGGGATGACAATGCACTTTTTGGCATTGAGCTTGAGGCCATGGCTTTGACACCAGGCATCTGTCTCAGTGAGGCCCTTTTGTAGGATGTCCACATCTTTAGTAGTTTCAGTTATGGCTCCTAGTTTGCAGTAATCTGGAAACTTCATTAGCCAGAGACCTTCCATGTTAACGTTTACTTCAGGGAAGTAGATACCAAACAGGACAGGACCCAGGACTAAACGCTGTGGTACTGCACTCATCACTGGTCCAAAGTCGTACTTGGAGTCTGCTACTTTCACAGTATGTGTTCTGTCAGTGAGCCAGTTGGCAACCCATCTTGTGACATAGCGATTTATACCTAGTTTAGTGGGTTTATCTATAATTCCAGAGTGGGGATGGTATTGAAAGCCGCGGCAAGATCTACATAGGCTGTGTGAACCACCTTACCCTTGTCTACGGTTCTGGTGACTGCTTCAATAACGTCTATCAGGTTTAGGAGATATGATCTGCCTTTTACAAACCCAACATGGTTGTGGTCCAGAGATTGGAGATTACCAATGTCATTTTTTATGAGTTATATGATGACACATTCCATGGTCTTGCAGACCAGGCTCATCAGGCTAATGGGGCACTAGTTCCTGGGGTCCGTGGTGGCTCTCCCCTTGTTTAGTGGGATAACCATTGCTGTGCGCCATTCAGAAGGCACAAAGCCTGAGGTGAGGCTATGACTGAACATGGTACATGGATGTGGTACCTGCTCATTCTGTAGTTTGTGTAGAACACAGCCTGGGATGTTATCTGGTCCCATGGATGCTGTGCTCCTGGCTTTGGAGAATGTTTTTTACCTATGCAGCCATGATGACAGCAACTTTGCAGTCTTCCGTTATGGAGATGTGCTCTTTCATAGGTGAGAGGTGGGTAAAGTTAGCATTGATCCTATCTGCCAGGATGTTGGCAATATCAGTTGGGTCTGTATATTTAGTGCCATTGTGCTGCAACTCAGAGCAGATATGAGTGTTGCCATTGAGATTCTTGACATAGCTATAGAATGCTTTGTGGTTGTCTTTAGAATCAGTGTCGATTTTGTTTTCATAACTAGCTTTGGAGGATTTTATCAGGGATCACAGCTTCTTACTGATGTTGACCATGGAGCTCCTCCACTCATGGGATTTTACCCTCTTTTGCAACAGTTTCTTCCTTCCGTTGTGCAGTTTGTTTATGGCAGGGGAACACCAGATTGGCTTCCTTTTCTTGGAGGATAGCGTCTTGGTTCTGTTTGGGATATCACGATGCATGTAGTCATGTAAGTGCTTATAAAGTGCAATTGTGAAGGATTCAGTAGTCGTAACTGTATTGTCCATCTGCATGGGTGTCCTGCAGTTCAGCACTTCTGTCTTAAGAAGCATGAAGTTGGCTTTTGGAGACATTTTTTAACATTGTTTCCTTAATGGGGGTGTGGGCCCAGAATGTGGATATGTAGGGTAATTAGCTTATGGTCAGATGGGACCAATGAGGTGTTGACTTCAGGTGTGGAACACCGGTCATGCAGGACAAACCAAACCTCATAACTAACACAAATAACCACAAAGTGAGCTAAATGCTACTCATTGCCAGAAGTCTCAACCTCCAGATGCACACACTCGAGGCACTTCGCATTATGGAGAATACTGATATCTGTGCAGTAACAGAAACCTAGTTCAAGGCTCCAGAGAGCACACCGGCACTACCAGGATACTACTCATTCCATACCTTCCAGCATCAGAACCTGGATCATAGCACATAGGGTGAGGATGTAGCCATATTCATCAAGGATACCTACACCTCTCTCTACATGCTCTCTACAAGATATGTACCCATAGAATGTTGCACAGCAACATTTTTCACATTCCACAGGGGTGGGGCCACAAAAACCCCTTGGCATTCATGCTGTATGAGTCTGACGAGTGTGTTCTGCAAGGCAATGGGGCCAATCATAATGGAAGTCAACAATACAGAGATTGGGAAAATTCACACAGTTGAGCACACCTAGTTTGGCTTCGTCAAATGCAGACCATGCTTCCTGAACTGGGAGGATTTCTTTGACAGTTACCCAGGCTACAGATGATTGAAATGAGCTCAACACAGCCTACCTATACCTCGCTAAGGCCTTTGACACCATTCCCCAGTCAGGTATCATAGATGAACTCACCAACCTGGCCATGAATCCATACATCACAAGATGGATTGCAAACTGGCTCACAGATAGATCTCACACATTAAGAGTTGCTGGCTACATGTCAGACTCTACACTGGTAACAACTGGTGTCCCCCAAGGTTCAGTCCTGGGGCCCTCCTGTTTGGTATAGACTTCTGAAATGTACATGCCAACACAGTAGGGTTGTGGTTGACTAAGTTTGATGGGAACTGTAAAGTGCTTGCCATAACAGATTCCCCGGAAGACAGACATGTTCTCCAGAAGGAACTCTATGAGACAGATGTGTGGTGTCAGAATCATGGCCTCAAGCTCACTGTGGAGGAATGCATAGTGATCCTCTTTGTTGAAAACAAAATACCCACAAACTACCACATAGGTGTTACCCCCTTAAAAATGACAAGGTGATAAGGGATCTGGGGGCACAAGTAGATAGTCATCTTTCTTTTGACAACCATGTTGCCAAAGTGATTGGGAGATCCTATGTGGCCCACCTAATCAACAAAGGGTTTGCATCAGGATCCAAAGAGGTAGTGTTGGCACTCTACTCTTACGTCATCAGACCCATCATTGAGTACAGTGCACCATTTTGGATGTACTCGACTTAGCATATCCAGCAGCTGTAGAGACCACATAGGTACCTCACCAATAGGATTACGGGCCTCAGATTGTTGTGTTATGCAAAAAACTAGTAAAACAAAATCTGTTCTTCGTTGCGTACCGCCTACTCAGAGGCACACTCTGCCTAACATACATAGCCATGTCCAACACATAACTGTTGAACATGTTCCATCTACAGATAACAACATTGAGTCGTCCTACACATTCCAGGGATATGAACCTCATCACAGTGATGAATACAACATGCTGGTGGGATAGAGTACCATCCCAGACACTTTCCTTACTGTGGAACAGAGTCCCAATGTACATCAGACAGAACCCCTCGCTGACACTCTTCAATTGGAACCTTGATGAGTGGATGGGAAACAGACAATTCATGCCAGGCATCACATCAGCAGCCCCACTAGAAAGGGGCTTAGGGTACTAACTATTAGAATTATCCCTTGGGAGACTACCCAATGGTGTGGTGAAAGCTGCACAACTTGTGTAGGCTGATATATGCCTTCGTGGAGATAGCCTACTACATACCTATGAACCTATGTGACAGGTACATGTCTACAGATGGTAGATGTGTACTTCATTGTACAGTCATGTTGTACATCAGGCACATGGACCACATACACTGTAATGCTTACAGATACTGGTGGCTATGTACAGTGGGAGAGATGTGCACCTCATGTCTTTTGTGCCATTGGGATGTGTGCTGGGTGGGACAGTCCTGGATGGCCCCTTGTCATGGTCACCCTCTTATACACATCTCTGTCCATCCATCTTTGGCTTATTATACTGTGTTCCCCCTACATATATATATAGCTACATAGGTAGGTAATAGGCTATCTGCCAGAAAGCATATATTAGTATGCCAGAGTGTGCAGCTATCACCACCCATGGAGTTAGTTCCCTAGGCCTCTGTGTAGTAGAGCTGATGAAGTGATACGTGGTGTGACAGTTCAGTTTCACATACACTCATCAAGGCTCCTCTGGAAGAGTGTCAGTGAGGGACTCGGCTTAATGTCAGTTGGGAGCCTGTTCCAAAGCAAGGGAAGTCTGTGAGTTAGTAATGTATCCCTCCAACATGTTCTATTTAATGTTGTGATGATGATATCCCTAGAGCATGTGGTACAGTGAGCTTGGGTTTACTTCAGATAGCGCATGTACATCAGTTCTACATTGGACATGGACCTGTCTGTTGGGCAGAGATCACCTGAGTAAACAGTATGCAACAGAGTACAGATTGAGTTAAATTCAATCTTGTTGCATGGGGCAACTGTTTGAGGCCAGTAATCCAATTGTTGATGTACTTCAGTGGTTTTTCCAGCTGCTGAAGGTGCCTAGTCAGATTCATCACAAGTGTGTTGTGGTACTCTCTGACGGGTCTGATGACTGATGAGTAGAGGGAACCTCCTTTGACCTACATGCAAATACCTTGGCAGTTTGTGGAAACACATAGCATGATTTTCTAACCACTTTGTGAATGTGTTTCTGGAAGTAGAGATGACTATCCACATGTGTCCATAGTTCCCTTATTATCACCTCCATATTTAGGGTGTTGGCACCTATGTGGCATTTGTATGACTGTAGCTCGAGGCCATAATTTTGACACCACATCTGTCTGACTGAGACCCTTTTTAAGGATGTCTCTGTTGTCCTAAACATCAATTATGACAACTTGTTTGCAGTCATCCACAAACTTTGATAAACATAGTCCTCGTGTGTTTGACTGTATTTCTGAAAAGTATACACCAGACAGGAGGGGTCCCAGGACTGAGCCATGGGGGACAGCAGTTGTTACCAGCTTGAACAGGAGACCACAATTCTTACCTTGTGGGATCCTATCTGTGCCCCAGTTGGCAATCCATCAGATGACATACATATTTATGCACAGGTTGTTGATTTTGTGGATACGACATGTGTCTGGGATGTTGGAAAAGGGCTTTTCAAGGTCTATGTGGGACGTATGTAGCTCATTTCATTGATGTATGTCCTGGGTGACTGCCTTGAAAACAGTCTAGCAGGTTTGGGAACCATGATCTGCCCCTGACCAAATCAAAATGGGTAGGGTTGGGTGTTTGTAGGCTCCCAATAGCTCTGTTTATGCTTTCCATAATGATGGACTCCATGGCCTTGCAGATCAGGCTCAATAGGCTTATAAGACAATAGTTCCCATGGTCTGTTGTGCACCAACACTTGTGGAGTGTGCCAAACGTTGCTGTAACCCATTCAACAGTTTCATATCCTGTACAGAGAGTGAGTCTCAACAGACTGTTCAGGTGCAGGGTCTGTTTGTTTTGGAATTCACATATGACACAGCTAGGGAAACCATGTCATCCCATAGACGCCATGTTTTTAGGTTTGGAAAGAGCTGTTTAACCATTGTATATGTGATTTCTGGGTTTTCACAATCTCCAGGTATGATAATGGGCCCTTTTGTCAGTGAGAGGGGGGTAAATAAGTATGAACCTGTCTGACAAGATGTTGGCAATGTCAGTCATGTACATGTATTCATTTACAGTTTGCACTGACTCCGAACATATATGAGTTTACATTGATATTTATGACATAGCGAAATAAAGCTTCATGGTTCTCTATGGACTCTTTGACAATATTTTTGCCAGAACATGGATTGGATAATGTTAGGAGTGCTCATTGTTTATTGATGATACTGATCGGAGATTTATTGATCTTCTTTGAATTTTCACTTTCTTTGAAGAACATAAGTACTTGTAGTACATAGTTTGATTATGACAGGAGTCCAATATATTATATGGGCCTGTTTTCATATAACTGTTTGCGCAAGGCAGGATTGGTGAATAGTGACAAGTTTCTGGGGTAAGAACTGCAAATGCCAGATATGTGTGGCTCACTGTTGTACTCAGACATGTCCGTGTGTGAGCATGCCCAGTATGACCTTTCAGTACGCTGTTGACTGACATTTGCTTCATTTATTTAAGTGTGTGAGCATGCCCAGTATGACCTTTCAGTATGTTGTTGACTGACATTTGCTTCATTTATTTGTGTGAGCATGCCCAGTATGACCTTTCAGTATGTTGCTGACTGAAATTTGCTAAATTTGTTTGTGTGTGAGCACGCCCAGTATGGACATATATACTATATGTGTGTGAAAAATCAAGTTGGTTTTTACTTCAGGGCTCACCTTCGTGTTGTACATCGACAGGAAGCACACTGTGCCTGCATGGCTTCCATGAGTCACTTTGCATAGACTTATCAACATTTCTACATACAGGGGGGACAGCTATTATTTGTACATTTATACCCGGGGGCCACTCCTGATTGTTACTGTGGGTGTACTTAGGATGAGGGGTTGACCTGACACTTATACACATTTGCTAGACCTGCACTGCTATGTCAGGTACTCCATTTCAGTCTGTACTGTTGCCTATAGAACTGGCTTGAGGCATACTACTGTACTACTGTACTACAGATCTTAGCTTCCAATTTCACGTATATTAGTTTGTGACTTTTTTATTTTTTATCTTTTTATTTATTTTACATTTGTTAACAGGGCTAGTCTAACTGGATATATTTCCATTTTCAGTAGAGGCCCGGGGAGAAAAGCTCCAGTGGAACAAAATAAAAATTGAAATTAAACATTTAAAAATTAAAAAACATTTAAAAATTAAAAAATAATTAAAAAAACAGTTAAAAATTAAAAATCAATATTAATACATAATAAATGAATGGATTTCAATAGAAGATTATTCAAAAGCAGGAAGTAATTAGAATACAATAAATTACAGCAGTATTACTAGAGTAATGTAGGTATTTACAATAGTAGAGGTGACAATATGTATAGGATAATTCAATATGCAGAGAGATACATGTAGACTATCAGTATATTAACAGGATAGAGATTTTCAGAGCATTAAGCAGGATAGATTACATCAGTATGTTGAATTCTGTAAAGCAGTTACAGTCCTACTGCAAAGAATGTGAAATAGGTAGAGGTTCAAGAGGAGAAATATTTGTAGTGAAGGAGAAGATTAATCGGGGTTGCTACAGGGGCATAACCAGTTTGTTTTAAGGTGTCTTTTGAGGTTTTGTTTAAAGAGAGGCAGTGAAGAAATTAAAGTTAGGTCATTAGGCAGTAGGTTCCAGTTTTTTTCCCACAGAGTTGGAAAACAGAGAAAATCCAGCCATGTTGTAAGACTTGCTTATGCTAGCAAGAAGCTTGCTGGAAGAGCGAAGAGAATTTAGATGTTTGTATGGGATTATGAGATTGGAAAGTATAGGAGTGCTGCTTGGTTTATAACATATCTTGTGGGCAATGGTGACTTCATAGCCTACCCAACCCACATCACACTGCCTGGCTTGCTGTTATCTGTCTGCATAGGCCTGGGGGAAGTTACTCATATGCCTCTTCAGTGGGCATGATACAGCATTTGCTTGTGTTTGCATTAGTCCACAATTGTCCTGCTGTGTCTGTGCCAGTGAAATGCTGTCATGGCTTAGTGGTCCAGTACTGTGACTATAGTGCACAGTATCCTGAGTTCGAGCCCTGTCACTGCTTTTTATTTTCCTGCTGGGCAGACCAGACTGCTTAAGGAACAGTAAAGCAAGTGTGAGTGTGTTTACCTGGCTTTGCTCAACTTTGCCCAGCCTTGCCCGACTTTGCCCAACATTGCCCAACATTGCTCAACGTTGCCTGACATTGTGCTAGTTAGCGTGATGCGCAGCTCCACGCAATTGTGTTTAAATATGCTAAATAGTGGTAAAATGTGCTTAGCACTGCTTTATATTGCTGAAAATAGGGCAATCATGTATCAGGTGGTGCTGCAGGGCTGCCTATGTCGGATGCACATAGTACACTCCCTATACATGTTTGAAAACAGGTAGTGTCAAGTTAGGCATCCCTTTTATTGTATGTGCGAGTCAGAGAGAGGTGTCATTTCCAGGGTTCCTACTGAGTCAGTGTATGTGCTATGTGTTGCCTCTTTGCCAAGGTCAAGGCATACTGGGCACGCCTCCTTCTGCCTACTGGGGCAGGCTCCGGTTGTTCCTCCCCCGAGTCACGCTGTGCCTGTGCAGGCCTTGGCAATGGTGGGGGGGCTGTTTGGCCCTGCCCCATGCTGTTCCTGCTGCAGCTGTTTTCGCAGGATCATATTGTGTAGCATGGCACATACCATGAGAATTTGGGTACATGTAGTTGGTGAGTACTGCAAGGCTCCACCAGATGTGCCCAGGCACCGGAACCATGACTTGAGCACCCCAAACACATGCTCAATAATGTTTCTTGTTTGTGCGTATGCCTCATTGTGGAGTTCTTGTTTGGGTGTGTGTCATCAGCCACTGCTCCAGTGTGTATCCAGCATCCCCCACTAGGTGGCCATCAGGGATATCCCCATTGGCAAAACTCTGGTACAGCTGCGTCAGATGCCAGATGTGGGAATCATGATAGCTTCCAGGGCAGCTAGCACACACATTCATTATTATGCCCTGGGCATCACACACGACCTGGCAGTTGATGGAGGGGAAGCCCTTGTGGTTGATGTATACCCTACCCTGCTCACTGGGTGGTGCTTTGATGTGTATGTGCGTGCAGTCTATTGCACCCACTACCTCAGGGTATTCTGCTACTTGGTGGAAAAGATGCATATTGCTGGCCAATGCCTCACGGGAATTGGGGAAATATACAAGGTCACCGACATGTGCTTACATGGCATCCAGGAACTGTTGCAGTACCCTGGATGCTGATGCCTGTGAAACCCCCATCATATCACCAGTTGGTCTCTGAAAGGTACCTGTAGCTAGTATTCATAGGCCAACACATACCTTGGTATCCACTGGGATGGGTTCTCCTCTGTTTGTTCTGCGTGTGAGGCATGGCCGGCACAGCTCAACAATTTGCTGCAGGAGGTCTCTGTCCACTCTATAGCGCTCCACTATCTCCAGCTCATGTACCCCTGGTAGGTTACCCTGGGTCTGTACACTCTTCTCCGTCTGCTCACTGTGGGTTGCTCAGCATTATTCACATCACCACCCTCAGCATCTTGCACATGTTGTTTTATGATAGCAATAGCAGCTCCTAACATTTTGTCTGACTTAAGATTTTTAAGTTTTCACTCTTTGTATACTGCAGTGTTGCAGAGTTCTTGGGAAAAAACAGGGTAGACTGCTGTTTGCAGAGTTTAAAGTGCTGGGTTGGGCTGGGCTAGTCTCCTGCCTGTGTAATTGGCTGATTCTGATATATTTCACCTGGCAGCTCTGCTAGTTCTCCTTGGTTAACTTCCTACTACTTCTTTTCCTTCCTTTTCCCTTTCTGTTTCCGCCCAGGGCAGCACCATGCAAACAAGCGCAAACACGTGCAAACGGGCGCACACGCTGTGTGCACATTTGCAAGAAATTTCAGATATATCCACGGCGTACGCCTTTGGTTTCTTCTTTTCAGCTATGACAACTGTAGACACGCCTCTTGCAATCCTGGGCAACTCAGGGCAAACACAAGCCACTGTGCCCCAATAAGCTTACAGTCTTTCAAACATGCCCCCTCATGATGTCACCTATCTTCTACTCTACTACTCCCCTACTTCTACACTTACACTCTAGGAACATGGCTCACATGCCAGGGAAAATTGGGATTCAGTATCCTTATCCTCATTTGCATAGGATTGCCTACTAATTCTTGGTTACATCTCTCACACTGAGCTTCCCCCCCTTAGCAACCACTACTCAGTGGCCATGTTGTTTTCAGCCTGCCATTCACCTGCATGGCAGAACAAGCTTTTTAGTGAAAATGCCCATTTTTGGCTATTTTTCAAATTTTTTCATTTTATTTAAAGCGGTGCTGCGCTACGCTTAAACATCAGAGATCAGGGAAAAAAATTGGATTTTAAGGATTTACAACATTTGCAAATGCCAATGGCCTTATATTTGGCCATTGGCATACTTCCTCAACTAGATGCATCCTTTATTTGGAGTTGTCATAGCTCCGTTTAGCTATTTGCAGAACGGTACTCCGTTAACAACGGAGTACATTTCTGCAAATAACACTACTCTTACATGGACGGGTTAGTGTTTACTGGATCGCAAATTTACCTCATTTCCATAGCTTTCAGCAGCAAATGAGGTAATTTGCATACCATAACACTGTCCGTGCAAGAGTAGCTTTAGAAGCTCTCATGCACACCCCTGCCGGCTGTTGCTGGATCGCTCGGCAGACATATTGGCTGTCTGCTGTCTTACACTAATCTTAGACTCTGTGCAAGCCTTTGTAAATCTGGCCCAAGGTTTTCTGAAAGCATTCAAGTTATTTTCTACATCTGGGAGTGGAGTAAGGACAGAAACCAGACAGCATATGCTGTTAAGTAGAAGCACAGGCTGAATGTAGCTGCCAGTCTGAGACAATTGTTCCTATTAGGAGAGTAAAACTTCACTATTTGAAGATGTACATAGTTTTATGTTTGCATTAAGTTAATAGGTTATGGTGTGTTTGTTTTTTGTTTGAGGGTTTTCATTAAAAAAAAAAGTCTTGTAAGTTGTGGCATAGGTTCAAATCAATACAACAAAAACAAGTGTATAAAAGATCAACCTGCCAAACATTAGTGTATGCACATAACACAAAAGCTGAAACTAGACATTTAAAAAAGAGGGTACATTTTTGAAGAAATTTATGAAAATATTTGGTATGAAAGAAGTGAATTCAGTACTAGGAGCTTAGGCAGAATTTAAATATTATTCCCCAAGGTACAAAAACTGGGCTAGGCTGAACAGAAATAATATTTCACATAAACGTGCATTTAATTGAAAGTTTTGATAAGTATCCAATTAACTATTTCAGATCACATGCAAATAATAACTAAACTAAAAATGTACGGTAATGAATAAAAGTGAGACAATGGTACTTCCCCACCTATATGTTAAACAGAGAGGAATTTAAGAAATGGGTAGTGGACATTATTCGGGAGTTATTAGAGAAGATGTAAATTTCTTCAGAATATATAGCTAGGGAGTGGGATAAAATGAAAGTGGTGTTTAAAAATATGGTAGAAATAAAAGAAAAAGAGCTATGTTTAAGAAGTAACAAGAATTATTTAGAGGCATGGTAAAGGTATTTCAGAATAAGGGGGATCTGACAGAAGAAGAAAAGGCGCAAATGCGGAGTGCTGGAAAGAAAATAGGGGAGTACCTGGATAAGATGCAAGAATTTAGAAAGATTGCTATTATGCAAATGTTTTTCGATAACAATTCCAGATCACAAAGACTTTTAGCACAACAAATTGAGCAACAGAAAGTAGAATGAATGATTGCTAAATTAGGGATGCTAAAACAAGAAAAATAACCAACGATCCTGTAGAGGTATTAGAGATATTTTGGAAATTTTATGAAAATCTGTATAAAGCAGAAGAATGTGGAAATCAAGAAAAAGCACAAATGGAAATATTTATGGAAGACTTAGTTATGCCAAGGTTGGAGGTAGCTGAGGCTCAATAATTAACAGTTAAGATAGGAGATGAGATAAAAATGGTGATATATAATTAAGTTGTATGAAAGTCTCCAGGAGTAGATAGTATTCCTGTGGAAGTGTGGACATTAGGTGGGATGAAAGTGATAAAGATCTGGAAATTTTTTTAATAGTACAGTAAAACTTCTCATAGTTGATCACCTCCCTACATTGACTGCCTCCTTAAGTTGACCTAATTTTCCTAGACCAGACATGCACCACATGTACTCAATGGAAGATCAACCTCTCTATATTGACCACTTAAGTTGTGCCTTGACCACTTGGACTGTGACACACAATATTAATTTACCCTCTATAACTTGACCAGTTGAGTCCACTCTACACTAGGGAGTAGAAGTTGTGGGCTTTGCCCCTTAGTTGTATTAATTTTTCTTTAATATAAGTTCATGTTTTATTATTACCACATGTTAAATTAGGCCTAACGTCCAATTGTTTATCACATGTTGCTGAAGATTTTTTCAACTTGAAGGACTGGTCTGAATTGTAGTTACAGCCTACAATTACTGAAAAAAATTGCAGTTTAATTGAGACATGATGGCCCAAAGGAATGAACTCAAAGAGCTGACAATGAAGGAAAAGGTTGATCTTCAACATTTTTTGGAAAGCAGCAGCCAAAGAAAGATGGGGGAACATTTTGAACTTAGCAACACCACAGTTAGCAACATCCAAACATGTAAACATGAGTACTTGGAGAGATATGGTAAGGAAAGCGGAGACATACAGTGGAAAAGGTTAAAACCTTCCCTCGATGAAATCAATTAAGCCACATTAAGCTGGTTCAAACAAATGAGGGCAGTTAACACCCGATTCTCCAAGCAGATGATCCAAGAAGTTGCTGAAAAATTCTCACAGGAATTCAGAGTGATAGATTTCCAAGTATCAAATGATTGGCTCGAGAAATTTAAACTGTGAGTCAAGATCTCCCAGAAAGACTTGTGTGGTGAATCCAATGAAGTTCCAGTACAAGTTGTGGAAGAGTTCATCAAAAAATACCCGGACTTCACAACAGGCTTCAAAGATGACAACATCTTTAACGCTGATGAGTGCAGACTCTTTTTCAAGGCGATGTCTGACAGGAGCCTCGTCATGCAGGGTGACAAATGTAAGAGCAGAAAACCTTCCAAAGAACATTTCACAGTTCTGTTTTGTGTTAGCTCAACCAGAGAGAAACTAAACCCCTTGGTGACTGGTAAATCGGCAAAGCCACGTGTATTCAAGAGCCTGAAGCCCGAAGACCTCCCCGTCACTTGGAGATCAAACAAGTGCACATGAATGACTGGTGCCCTCTTTGAGGAATAGGCAAGGGGTATTGACTGAGAAATGAAGAAGAATAAATGGTTTATTCTACTGACAGTAGACAACTGTCCTGGCTACCTGCAAGTGAATCATCTCACAAACATGACACTGGGATTTCTGCCTCCAGACACAACCTCAAAAATCCAACCACATCAAAATATTTGAAATGCACTACCAAGCCCAGCTCCTGCAGTGGGTCATTACTAAAACACAAACATGTGATCTGCCTGTGGAAGCAACTTCATCCACTGCATCAGTTAATGCTCTGGATATTGTCCTCTGGATCAATTTTGCTTGGAATAAAGTTCAGCTGGAAACAATACAGAAGTGTTTCAAGAAAGTTGGATTTGTCACAACCCAATAGCACAACATTTTGGCCCCAACAGATAGTCCATCTCCCATGGCAGAATTCGAAGGAGTAAATTTTGAAGGTTTTGTTGCAATGGATGATGAGGTGGCAACCTGTAATGAACCTGACCCAGAAGTAATTTTCCAAGTGATATTGACTGAAGTACAGACCAGCATAAACGTGCATGAAGCATTTGATGAAGTAGAAGAAGCATGTGAGGATGACACAAAAATTACAAAGACTCCAAAAGAAGAGGATGTCAGACATCTGATAATGCAATTGAAGTCCTTTGCTGTGGAAAAATGCCCAAGTATATTGAGTGGTGTAGCTAGCATTGAGAGTGCTTTCTCCACTTACCTTTGCAATAAGAATAAGAAACAGACCAAGACTTATTCTTTTTTCAGAAAGAATGATTAAACCATGAGAAAACAGTAAATGTATTGATTTTATATGAAACTGCATGATTTTACTGTGTTTTGATTATGTATGATTTTGTATGATATTCTCTAATAAAAGCTGTACAAGAAAGTAAAGTACACATACGTATCAGTACAGTAGGCCTAGTTCCTTATGTTGACCATCTCCGTATGTTGACCAGTTTGTTACAGTTGGTGGTTAACTTACAGAGGTTCTACTGTATTTTAATAAAAGAGGGGAAGCAGCAACATCCTGGAAGAAAGCTGGAGTGGCAGTAATACCTAAAGACAATAAAGACCCATCTGAGTCAGTTTCATATTGGCCCATTTCAAGTTTAAATAATGATTACAAAGTGCTTCTGTCTATAATAGCTAAAAGAATGGAAAGGTATTGCCAACATTGATAGATATTGATCAATGCGGCTTTGTGGCGGGGAAGTAAACATTTCACAACATTAAAAGAACAATAATGATCCAGAGGGAAGCAGAATATAAGAAAATACCAGTGATGTTGGATGGTCTTGATGCAGAGAAAGCATTCAACACAGTAAGCTGGGAATTTACAAGTAGGGCAATGGAAGCATTTGTATTCTCTGACACAGTAATACGGTCAGTTAGGAGGATATATGAGGGATTAGAGGCAACAGTTAAAGTGACAATGTTTCTCTCCGATAAGTTGTGTCTGAACAAAGGAACCAAGCAGGGGTGTCCTCTTTCCACCTTGTTATCTGCATTATAATTAGAGGCACTGGAAAAAAAATAAGGGACTCAGAAATTCAAGGATATAATTTATATGGTAATCAAGAACAATTTCTTTATTTGCAGATACTATTATTTTGCACCTGAAAAAAAAAACAGAAAGGGACATCTCAGTGTTGTGGAACATTTTGAGACATTTTCAGGTCTTTTCTGGATATGCAATTAATGAATGCAAAACAAATGCTAAAGTTGTGAACTATGTACCCACACATGAATTGGTTCAGCAATACCCATACTTATGGGGACATAATAAAATGAAGTATTTAGGACTACGGGTTAAAAAGGATTTTATGGCAAAAGGATATTAGGAAGAGACTAAGCAAAAGATGATACAAAAACTGAGAAACTGGAAGCCCTTTTTTATGGATATAGATAGAAAGATACAAGCAGTGAAAATGGTTTTAGTCCCTTTAGTTTTATATACAGGTCAGACATATTTTTATCAACCAGAGGAGAAGTTGTGGACAGTTGAAGGATTTTATCTGGGAGGGGAAGAGTGCAAGGGTCAAGTGGGATAAGTTGATCTTTCCAAAAGAACAAGTCAGTTTAGGATTACCTGATTTGATGAGATATTTTAGAGATACACAGTTAAGGCTCATATCTGTAACACAAGAAGAAAGCTAGAATTCAAAACGGAAAGGGATGGTGATGATGAAGCAGCAGGAAATTCAAGAAATAAGGATGAAGTGAGATTCTGGATGCAGATTCTTAAGAAGAATAACAACAGTCATACAGAATATTATATTTATAAAGCAGCAGAAAGTATTCTAAGAACTGAGCCGACATGAGAATGGAGAAAGGAAATTCTGCTGATAGGGATGACTACAATTAGGGGTACAGAGAATAGGCAAGAACAGGTTGGAATTTATTGGAGGAAACTGACAAAGGAATCGAGGTCTTAGGAGCAAATAATTACAGA